>NC_060270.1:91925279-92147275 GCF_021613505.1 Equus quagga
GGGGCCGCGCGGTCTGTGAGTGCCCGGAGCGCCGCGGAGGCACCGGTGCGGCGGCGCTGGTGGGAGAGGGGAGGCTGGGGGCCGGACTGCCGGGGCGAGCACGGAGCTGAGGTGGGGGGTTCAAGGCCGATGGAGGAGCCGAGAGCGGGCCCCCGCCTCGCCCTCTGCAGCGTTTCCCATCGGGCCCGCGCCGGAGCCGCTGCTCCCTCTGCCCGGCTCTTTACTTTTGGTGTTGGTGAGGAATAAACGACCTACCCATGGGTTAGTTACCTGGGGCTGCCGAAACGCTGAGTGTGCGAGGCTGCCTGACTCCAGGGTCCTTAGGTTGTAAGGCTGCAGGGCTGTGTGCCCTGGGGCGTCATGGGGGTGAACGTGGAGGGGTGCTGTCCATCTCCCAGGGTCTGGCGATCAGCATGAGAAAGTGGAGGAAGTCTAGAATGGTGTCTAAATTCTAGTCACTAGCTGTGTGACCTTGAGCAAGTTACTTAACTTCGCTGATCCTCAGTTTCCTCAAAGGTCAAACGGGTATTATAATCATTAGAACAGCCTTAAGTTATAAGAGGTTTGTAAAGTACATAGCACAATGCTGGATGAAAGTTTTCAGCATTTCCCCCCCTCTGTGTTACTGTAACACTTTATGCCTGCGAAAGGTCCCCCTACATTTCTGGACAGAAGGGAGATCCAAGAGGCTCCGATTACCCTCCTTTAGGAGGGAACTGCGGTGGTGGTGGTGTGTTTTCTGCAGTGGGTGGGCATTCTTTAGCACTCTGACTTGTTCATGGCTAGGGCTCCTCCAGGTTGTCTTAGTTCCTGGCACCATTCTAGAAGCCAAGATTGAGAGGTGCTGGGGCACAGGCCCTATAGACAGAAAGGGTGTTATCAGCCTGCTCTCATCAGTACTGACTGTGTTTGTCAGAATTCTTTTCTTTGGGTTGGATTTTGGTCGCTTGAAAATTGCCTTATGCAATGTAGAAATTGATTGGGTCACATAAATGAAAAGGCTGAGGGTTTAGCTTCAGGCATAGCTGGATCTGGGGGCTTGTATAAAGTTGCAGGGCTCTGTCTGCCTTTCATACATCTTTGCTCCTTTTTCCTCTGTGTTGACTGCTTCTTAGTATGGAGTGATAAATAGCACCGGCACCTTCAGGCTTATCGGCTCTTTCAGAGAGACGGGATGGGGTGGGGAGAGTCTTTCTCTTTTTTCATCTCCTCCATCCTTATAGCAAATCTTATCAATATACTAGACCAAAGTGGGGCCAAGCCATCTCAGTGGATAGGGAGTGAGTTTCTGTGATAGGAGTGGGTACTTTACCCAGGTGCCACCATGCCTGGGGGATCAGTTCAACCACTGTGATACACAGTCCTACCCCAGCTGCTGGGGATTGGGGAGGGGCAGCTCTGAATGAGAAGTCTGCATTCTGGGTAGATAAAAATAGGACATGTCCCTTGCACTATCTCTGCCTTTACTCACAGCCTCCTAAAGTAAGTCTATAGTAGAGTGTACACAGCCTGGGTGCCATGCTCTGTCAGTCATCAAGTCTTTATCCAATGCATGGAAGGCATCCTGCATGTTCATTCTTTCATTCACTCAGACTTAATAAATGCCCAGCGTATGGCAGGACCTCTGCCAGGTGACAATGCTTGCTTTTGCGAAACTTACAGTCTGTTTGGAAGATGTGCAGGTAACAGTGCCTGGGACTGCTTAACTGTCTAGGGATGTCGTGAAGACTTCCCAAGGAAGCCATAGTTGACCTCTAAATTGGAGGTGAGGAGGGCTGCTCTGGGAGAAAACTAGAGATGAAGGGACTTCCCAGGCCATGTGGTAGGATATGAGTTAGGGCACTTTCTGTTGTAAGTAACTTTATTTAGCTTACATTACAATTTTGCTTAAGAAGTCTGGAGGTAGGTGGTTCAAAGTGGTCACAGCTCTAGGTTGACTTCTGGAAGATTCTTTTGATTTTTCCCTGCCCTGCCACAGGGTGTCTCGAGCTCCATCAGACCTTCGTGTGATAATGTTCGAAGCAGAAAGGGAGGGACAGGTCTTGCTTCTCAGTGTTTCTCTAGATAACAAAGGACAAAATTCCCCAGAAATTCCCTGTGCATTTGGCCAGGTGCCATTGGCCGAAATGGTCACATGCCCACCCTAAACCAGACACTGGCGAAGGAGAAGAGGGTGGCTCTGATTGTTTTGGCCAAGCAATCTTCTGGAGCTGGGGGAGGGGCTCACCTGCCCTGAACACATGGAGCCCCATATCTGAACAAAATCAGAGTTCGGTTAGCAAGGAAGAAAGTGAGACGGCCTGTCTGGCTGTTAGGTAGGCAGTCAACCGTGTCTCCCAGAGGTGGTGACAGATAATGGAATGCATGGCCTATATGGGCAGTCAGGAGGAGCTGAGTACAATAGAAGTACAGGGTGTGGCTGAGAGGAGGAAAGGAGCTGAGGTTGGAGCTGTGGTAGAGACAGGAGTACCTGTGTTAGATACCGCTCTGGGTATCACTAAGAAGGGTCCATCTTGGTTTCATTCCTCAGAGAACTTACACTCAAAACCTGGAAAACTTTTTCAGAGTTTTTCATCTTTCCATTAGTAACAGCAGCAGTGGCTCGCTCTATGGTGTTGATTCTGTAGGTGGGGATTAGAGTGGAGGGGTTTGGGAGGGGCCATGTGTAGTTTGCAAAAGCCTCACAGATGGTTCTGCTGTGCCTCCCAGGCCCCACCTGTCCCCAGCACCTCCCTTCATCTTCTCCCATGCCCCATCTTGAGAACACTTGCTTGTTCTGTCTTCACTTCAGTATTATGACGTCTTCAAACTAACAGGCTGGGACTTGGGGAAGATGCAGTTAGTGGTAGATCCTGGACTAGAAAACAGTTCAGCTGACAAGAAGTGCAGTGGGTGAATCCTCTGTGGCTGTTCTTAGTAGGAAACCAGCCTCTGCTGTCTGCTGCTTTTAGATCCTTTAGCCTGTTTTCATCCAAAGCATGAGGTGAGTTCTGCTTTCTCTTTCCATTTGATGTCATGGACACTGGTGGACATTTGGAGTTAGATGGGGCAACCAGGGATGCTACTCTTCATCAGTCTCCATCCTCAATATCTAGTTAGCACAGAAATTGGCAAAAAGCCCTGGTCACTAATCCTGGAAGAAAGGAGAGAGTGGAAGGCCGCATGTTTTGTTTTCATCAGCAGTACTGCCACAGGCTGGCCGGGATCGCTGGAAGAGTGTGAGGGAATGAATCTCTAGAAGCCTTGGGCAGGCAGTCAGTCACAAAATTTATTGATCATCTACTCTGTGCCAGACACTTTTCTGGGACACAAGAAAGACAGTCTCTGTTCTCATGGAGCTTACAATCTACTGGAAGGAGACGTGTTTATGTTTTAGCTCATATGTCAGGTGATGAGAAATACTATAATGAAAAATAAAATAGGTTAAGAGAAAAATGCAGTAGTTGGAAACAAGCTGGGCCTAGTGCTGGAAATCTTCAAGGTTTATCCTCTCTCTAGTTTCTAGTCGAGAAATATGGCCTGAACGTATATGATATTGGGCAAAAAAAGACAGCCGTTCACTTGAAGAATAGGGTTGCATATTGAATAACTTGATCTTAAAGGATTTCTTTCATGCAGAGACTCTTTGTTTGTTATACCTCTCATTGTTCTCAAACATGATTTACAATAACTTACAAAACATGGTAACAGGTGATGAGAAATAGGGAAGAAATATGAGCAAAGGGAAAATAAAGGTCATTTCTTTCATCATTATGTTCCAGAATTGTTTAGTTTTGGTAGCAGGGGAAGAAGGAAGTATGATGATTAAAAACGTGGTGAGTCATGCTCAGGGCTCATTATTTAAAAGGAGAGAAAATAAATTTTGATGCCTCAGGAAGTTATAACTTTTTTAGAGTTTAGAGAGCCAATTTTATTTGATAAGAAAGATAGTCTCATTACTAAACATGTATATGAAATTTATCTCCTGAGTTCAAAGGAAACTCAATTTTTTTTCTTTTTAGATCAATACAAAGTGCATCAAAGGTTAACAGAGATCAAAAGTCTAATTCCAGGGTCAAATAATATGGTACAAATGAAAATTGGAGAAAAGTTATGTTTGGACCTGTAACTGACTGGGAAAAATATACCAATTCAAATGAAAATTTATAGCATGGAAGTTTTATGCAGAGGTAATCTTGATTATCTGATTTTATTGGGTTGTTTCTTTTCTTATTGTAGAGTTTTGAGAGTTCTTTACATAATCTGGATATATGTCCTTTGTCAGAAATGTGATTTGCAAATAATTTCTCCCAGTCTGTGCTCTATTTTTTTTTTATTCCCATAACAGTGTTTTTCTCAGGGCAAAAAAATTTTTTAACTTTGATAAAGCAATTTATCAATCTTTTTGTGGATCAAAGTTTTGTTGTTTTATCTAATAATTCTTTGTCTAACCAAAAATCTTGAAAATTTTCTGTTTTCTTCTAAAAGTTTCGTAGTTTTATGTTTTTATACTTAGACGTATGATCCATTTTGGGTTAATTTTTGTATAAATGTACAAGTCAAAGAAATGTTTTTTGGGAAAGATTCGCCTTAAGCTAACATCAGTTGCCAATCTTCCTCTTTTTTTTTTCCCCTCCTCAAAGCTCCAGTGCATAGTTGTATATTCTAATTCTAGGTCCTTCTAGTTCTTCTATGTGAGCCACCACCACAGCATGGCTACTGACAGGTGTTATTCTGCACCTGGGAACTAAACCACTAGACCGTCAGGGCTGGCTTGGAAATTTTTGTTTTTGCATATGGAAGTCCAGTTGTTCCAGCACCATTTGTTGAAAAGACTATCCTTTCCCTGTTGAATTGTCTTTACTCTTGTTGAAAATCAATTGGCCATAAACATAAGGGTCTATTTCTGGACTCTCAGTTTTATTGCATTGATCTAAATGTCTGCTTTGTGCTAATACTACACTGTCTTGATTATTCTGAATATATGATAAGTATTGAAAGCAGGTAGTATAAGTCCTCCAACTTTATTCTTTTTCAGAATTGTTATGACTCTTCTGGTTGCTTTTCCTTTCTGTATCAATTGTAGATTCAGCTTGTCAATACCTACAAAAAATCCTGCTGGGATTTTGAATGAGATTGCATTGCATCTATAGATTAATTTATGAAGAACTGACATATTTACAATATTGAGTCTTCCAATTCATGAACATGATGTATCTTCTCTTTTCATTTATTTAAGTCTTTTTTGATCTTTCTGTTATCAATCATGCACATGTTTTGTTAGCTTTAGACTTAAGTATTTCGTTTTTGGGGTTGCTGTTGTTGCTAGTATATAGAAATACAATTGATTTTTGTATAAAGACATATTATTCTGTTGCCTTGCTAAAGCCACTTATTTATTTTTTCTGGGAGCTTTATTCTTTGTTCTTTGGAATTTTTTACATAGACAATCATGTCATCTGTGAATAAAGGCAATTTTATTTCTTCCTTTCCAGTCTAGATGCTTTTTATTTCTTTTTCTTTTTTGCCTTATTGCACTGTGTAGGAATTTCAGCACAATTTTATTTTTTATTTATTATTAATTAATTAATTAATTTTTGAGGAACATTAGCCCTGAGCTAACATCTGCCACCAATCCTCTTTTTTTTGCCAAGGAAGACTGGCACTGAGCTAACATCTGTGCCCATATTCCTCTGTTTTATATGTGGGACGCTGCCACAGCCTGGCTTGACAAGTGGTGTGTAGGTTCACATGCAGGATCAGAACTGGCGAACCCTGGGCTGCTGAAGCAGAATGTGCGAACTTAACCACTGCACCAATGGCCTGGCTCGTCAGCACAATTTTAAATAGGAGTGGTGGGAGAGAACATCCTTGCCTTATTTCTTATCATAAGGGGGAAACAATCTTTCACTCTTAAGTATGATGTTAGCTGAGGTTTTTTGTAGATGCCCTGTGACATTAAGGAATTTCCCGTGTATTCCTAGTTTACTGAGAGTTTTTATTATGGATAGATTTTTGAATTTTGTTGAGTGCCTTTTCTCCATCTATTGACAGGATCCACTGATTTTTTTCTTCATATTTAATATGGTGAATTACACGGATTGATTTTCAGTGTTGAACCTGCCTTATATGTGTGGGATAAACTTCTGCTTGGTTGTGGTATACTTTTGGAAGAGACAGTGTAGGATTGGTATTATTTCTTCAATATTTGATAGAATTCATCAGTGAAACCATTTGGTCCTCGAGTTTTCTTTGATGGAAGGTTTTTAACTACAAAATTAATTCCTTTAATAGATAGAGGATAATTCAGGTTACCTGTTTCTTCTTGATAAGTTTGGGTAGTTTATATCTTTCAAAGAATTGGTCTACTTTACCTAAGTTGTCAAATTTATGGATATAACATTGTTTGTGGTACTCTCATATTATCTGTTTCATGTCTGTGGAGTCTGTAGTATGTTCTCTCTTTCCTGATACTGGTCATTTGCATTTGCAATCCTTTTCTTACTTAGTCTGTCTAGAAGTTCATCAATTTTATTGATTTTTTTTTCAAAGATCTAGATTTTGGTTTCATTAATTTTGTCTGTTATTTTTCTATTTTCAATTTTATTTATTTCTGTTTTTATCTTTATTATTTCCCTCCTCCTTGCTTTGGGTTTAATTTTCTCTCCCATTTTCTTAAGGGGTAAGCTTACATTGCCAATCTGAGATTTTTCTTCTGTTTTAGTATAAGCACTTAATGCTATAAATTTCTGTCCAACCACTGATTTAGCTGCATTCCACAATTTTGATATGTGTATTTTCATTTTCATTTATTTAAAATTAAAATATTGAAAAATTTCCCTTGAGACTTCCTCTTGACCCATGTGTTATTTCAAAGTATGCCATTTCATTTTCAAGTATTTGGGAATTTCCCAGAAATCTTTTTGTTGTTGATTTCTAGTTTAATTCTATTATTATCCCACACTATAATTTGCATGATTTCTATTCTTTTAAACTTGTTCACATTTGTTTTATGGCCAAGAACATGGTCTATCTTGGTAAATGTTCAAGGTGCAGTTGAAAAGGATGTGTGTTCTGCCATCATTGGGTAGAATGTTTCGGAAATATTAGGTCAAGTTGTTTGATAGCGTTGTTCAGATCTTCTGTGTCTTTACTTGTTTTCTGTCTATTTATTTTATCAATAACAGAAATGTTAGAGTCTCCAGATACAATTATAGATTTTTCTATTGTTTTAGCACTTTTTGCTTCATGTATTTTGACCATCTGTTCTTAAGTGCAAGCACATGTAGGATTGTTATGTCCTCTTGGAGAACTGATCAATTTCTTGTTGTAGAATATTCCTCTTTATCCCTGTTAGCATTCCTTGTTTTGGAATCTACTTTGTTTGTTAATAGTACAGCTACTCCAGCTTTCTTTCAGTTAGTGTTTCCGTTCTATATATTTTTTGTTCTTTTACTTTTAACCTATCTATGTCTTTATATTTAAGGTGGGTTTTTTGGTAGACCTCATATAGTTGGGTCTTACTCTTTTAACCAATCTGACAATATCTGTTTTTTAATTAGTGTTGTTAGATCATTCACATTTACTATGATATTGATCTGGCCTAATTAAAATCTGCCATCCTGCTAGCTCTTTTCTGTTTGTTCCATTAGTTCCTTTTTTCTTTTTGTTTTTTTCTTATTACTTGCATTTTTTATGAGTCCCTTTTATCTTCAAAATGGACTCCTTATTTATGTTTCTTTAACATTTTTTAGTGAGAGATAGATATATATAAAGATATAATTTATATATAATATATAATGTATATCTATAAATATATAATTTTTAAATATAAATATGTAATTTATATATTAACATAAAAATTAATGTATTAATCAGAATCTACTTTCAGGGAAAACATATAGGTCAAGAGGATGTCTCAAGGGAATGTTTCATGTGTGGTCTAAGGCCCTTCAGCAGTATGTCCCCAGTCCTTTTCTTCTATCCTTTGTGCTATTTTTATTATCATTTTTCTTTTATATATGCTGTAAACAAAACATTGCTGCTATTTTTACTTTAGACCATGGGTCAGCAAACTTTTTCTGTAAAGGGTTAGAAAGTAAATATTATAGGCTTTGAGACCACATATCGTCTATGTTGCATATGCTGCTTCTTTTTTTAAACAACACTTTAAAAATATAGAAACCATTCTTAGCTCATGGGTCATACTAAAACAGACTATGGGCTGGATTTGGCTTGCAGGCCATAGTTTGCTGACTCTTCCTTTAAGCATTCAGTTATCTTTTTTTTTGAGGCAGATTAGCCCTGAGCTAACTACTGCCAGTCCTCCTCTTTTTGCTGAGGAAGACTGGCCCTGAGCTAACATCCATGCCCATCTTCCTCTACTTCTCTACTTTATATGTGGGATGCCTACCACAGCATGGCTTTTGCCAAGCAGTGCCATGTCCGCACCTGGGATCCGAACCGGCGAACCCTGGGTTGCCAAGAAGCAGAACGTGTGAACTTAACTGCTGTGCCACTGGGCTGGCCCCTCAGTTATCTTTTAAAGCAATTAAAAATAAGCAAAAGATGAATTTTATTTGACTTTCATTTATTCCATTTCCAGCACTCTTCATTTGTTTGTGCAGATCCAGGTTTCTGTCTGGCATTGTATTCCTGCTGCCTGAAAAACTTCATTTAGCATTTCTTGTAGTTTAGGTCTCCTGGCACTGAATTCTCTCAGTTTTTGTTTGCTATGGCTGACTTTATTTCTCCTTCATTGTTGAAAGATATTTTCACTGGGTATAGAATTCTGGTTGACATTTTTTTTTTCTTTCAGCACTTCAAAGATGTTGTTTCATTGTCTTCTTACTTGCATGCCTTCTGACAAGATGCCTTCTATAATTCTAATCTTTGTTCCTTTGTATTTAATGTTTTATTTTCCTCCCACTGCATTCAAGATTTTCTTTTTGTCTTTGGTTTTTAGCTGTTTGAATTTGACCTGCCTAGGGGTGTGTGCGTGCGTGCGTGCGTGCGTGTGTGTGTGTACACATGCATTTATGTGCTTGGTGTTTATCCTGCTTGGTGTTCTTGAGCTTCTTGGGTCTGTGGTTTGGTATCTGTCATTAATTTTAGAAAATTCTCAGCAATTATTTCTTCAAATATTTCTTCTGCCCCATTCTCTTTCTTTTCTCCTTCTGAAATTTTGATTATACTTAGTTTACAATTTTTGGTGTTGTTCCACAGCAGTTGGGCACTTTTTTTGTTTCATTCTTCTTTGTTGTTTTAGTTTGGGTAATTTCTATTGACCTATTTTTCAAGTTCACTGATTCTTTCCTTGGCTGTGTCAAATTGGAAGAATGCCTTTTGAAAGCATTCTTTCTATTACTGTGTTTAGTCTTTCAAGCATTTCCATTTGATTCTCTCTTATAGTTTCTATCTCTCTGTTACAGTTATTCATTTGATCTTTCATGTTGCTCACCCTTTCTATTAGGGTCTTTTATAATTAATTATGATTGTTTTAGATTTTGTGTCTGATAGCTTCAACATCTGTGTCATATCTGAGTCTGGTTCTGTTAATTGCTATGTCTCTTCACAGTGTTGTTTTTTTCTTGCTTTTTGTATGCCCTGTAATGTTTTCTTGAGAACTAGATATCTTGTGCGGGACATTAGGGACCGACATAAGTAGTTTTTACGCCTGGAAATGGGCATGTCTTTCTATTTCTACTAGGCCTTTAGTGTGTTTGGTTGGTCAGCCTAATCACGAGTTGAACTGGATTTGAGGTTTGTTGTTGGTATGGTTATCCTAGTGCACCACAGAATGCAAGTTCCTCTTGTGATATTTTGAGTTTAGAGTTGGGACTGATTTGCTGAAGAGCCTTTCTCAATGTCTGTTTCATTGTCAGCCTTAGGTCTTCTTGCACTGTGCCTCAGAGTGGCTTATCTCCGTGTCCTGTCAACTCTCCCAGAAGTATTCCATTGTTGTTTACTTGATGCTTGTTAGCCAATGTCTGAGTGCCTCTGCCTCAGGTAACTCAGGTAAACACGTGCTCCTGTCTTGTCTCTTCCTGCAGATGCCTTGTTCTTAGATTTTGGGCTGCTTTGCACCTCTGTGACCTCAGTTGTCTAATGGACTGAAGAATGTTATGAACTTGCAGTTTATCTGGCTTTTTATTTGTTGTAAGCAAGGGAGGATCCTCTTTTCAGCTCTTTATACTCTGAGCAGAAATCAAAGCCTTGATTTGATGTTTTCTAGCTCGCTCTTTGTGTGATCTTCATGTAAAATCCTGATACTGTTTTCCTTCTGTCTATGCCTTATAAAATGTCATTTATGTGTTTTATACATATAAATCAGTGATTCTCAACTCTTACCGTGAAACATTAAACCCAATGCAAATCTTGGGCCCCAGTGTTTCAACTGATGTACATTGGGATCCAGGCATGGGGAGCTTTTAAAAGCTCCCCAGGTGATTCTGATGTACGTCTAGGTTGAGAACCCCTGGTCTAAGTATCACTGACAACTTTTCCTTTCACAGAGGTGCCATTCCAATATAAATGGCCATATGAAATTTTAGGCGGTATACATTAACCCTTGCGACTTGTGGAATGGTTTCCCTGCTAATTGTGTCTTCAGTGGTAGTTAATTGCCTGTGATCTAGACTGATAGTCTCATATAATGGGGAAGAGACTTAGTGTTCTTATTTAACTTTCCATTACTTGCAGGAATGCCCTCATGACAATGTAGGGCTTTGGTGCTGCTTATAGTCTTTCAGGGGCTGGAAACTCTGCTGTTCAAAATAATACACCCCTTTGTGAGATAGTTGTACTTGTTAGAAGTGTTTTCTTTCTGTTGAATTGAAATGTGCCCTCCTATGATCTAGCAAATAATTTGTCTAATTCATAGCCTTGCACACTGTTTTGAAAGAGATCTGTTTGCATGACCCAGTGCAGGTGCGTGTTCTCACGTGTGTACATGTACACGTGCACACACACACAGACACACACACAAACTCTCATACCCATGACAAGCATTTTATGAAACAGCACTTACTATAAGTCTTGCACCTCTAAATTGATTTCATGACCCACCAATGGGTTGGTTTTTGCAGTATGAAAAGTGCTTATCCAGCCCATCTTCCACTAGACAAGCTTTCAAAGGTTTCAAGACAGCTCTCCTGGCACCTCAAAGTTTTCTTGCGTCTGGTGTAACGCTGGTTCCTTAGCTGTGTTTCAGCTTCCTCACTGCCCTGGCCTGCGTCATGCACTAGGTGGGCTTCAGCGTGTGGTGCCCTCTGCATGTGAATGGCCTAGTCCAGAGGCCAGGTCTCTACAGGTGGGCAATCACTAAAGGGTAGAGGAAGCGTTCCTTGTCTTTTTCTAGACACCATTTCTAGTCATGTGGCCCAAATTCAGTGAGCTATAAGTTGAAACGTTGAACATTGAGAAACATTGTTGATGGCTTTTGTCATTTTTTTGTGTCCTCCCATTTTTTTTCATATTAATAACACATTATCCTAATTAGCTATATATGCAAATTTATTTTCCAAGAGACTGTAAACTCCTTAGATGTCAAAAAGAATATTTCATTCTTTTTCTCCAGGGGGATCAGCACAACAAAATTAATTTGTTAAATTAATCTTAGAAAACTATGTTCCCAGTCAAAACACTTTGGCCTTTTAGCCCCATTGCTTTGCTAACAATTGTGCTACTAACCTTACCTATTACTTACCAACCCAGGACCTGATAGCCCTGTATTTACTTTGGGCAATAGACAAACTGGATAATCTAGATGAACTTGTCACCTTAGTCCTCATGCATGAGTACTCATGCAGGTGCTGGATGAGATGACCAATATTTCACAACTTAAGTCCTGTTTAGGGACACATGACATGCAAGATGAGTGTCAATGAAGTGTAGTGGGTTAGTGCTCTTAGAGGTCACAGATGAGAGAAAGGTCACACAGGTGGTTTGGAAAGACTTGATTTGGTCCTTGAAGGTAAGCATCAGACATATGGAGTAGAAGGAAGGTATTTGGGAGTGGGAAGATTTGGAAGGAGAAAAAATTTATTTTGGTAGTCTCCCAAGTTCTGATATGTCTGCTTTCTCTGGGAGTGACTTGGATCCATAGAATCTGAGAGAAACCATAGGTAAGATACAGCGGAGGGCCCGGCCCAGTGGTGCAGTGGTTAAGTTCGCACATTCTGCTTCTCGGTGGCCTGGGGTTCGCCGGTTTGGATCCCGGGTGCGGACATGGCACTGCTTGGCAAGCCATGCTGTGATAGGTGTCTCATATATAAAGTAGAGGAAGATGGGCACGGATGTTAGCTCAGGGCCAGTCTTCCTCAGCAAAAAGAGGAGGACTGGCAGTAGTTAGCTCAGGGCTAATCTTCCTCCAAAGGAAAAAAAAAAAAAGAAAGAAAAAAAGGTACAGCGGAAAATCTAATTTAACTGGTTTCTGTAGCAAGGATAGACATCCACAGAAGGTAATAGGCTCAACTCCCCTCACCCCCACCCCCCATGTCTGAGCCTACAGAGACTCTGACTCTGACGTGTGTCGTTTGTGTGTGTTGTGGAAGCCACTTCTTATTGTAGCTGGCTTCAGCTCACCAGGAGCCGTTTCAAAGCTAGGAGCTCTAGCTTTGCTTGTTTGCAACTTCTGTCCAGTTTTAGAGCAGCCGTCCATAGCCTTGACGTAATTTTTTCTACTTTCGTTTCTCTGAGGGCTCTTAAACAGATGTATTATTAAGAAACACACCTTCTTAAAGTGTGCTGCAGCCACCACTCTTCATGGCCCACTTCATCCGTGAGACAATCCTTCGAGTATTCTTGTTCATAGTGAAAGTGACCCATCAAAATATTGCATAAAAGCCAGATATATCATTGGTATCTTATGGAAAACATCTCATTCATTTTGGGACTATTTTGCTGTGGTAGAAAATAGGGGTGGAAGTACATTATGAAAATAATAGGCACTGTGTGTGTGTTATTTGTTCCTCAGCAAGGTATGGGGGCCACAGTTCTTAAGCAACTAGAAGAATATTTAGAACAAAGATGAGGGCTCTGAATAATAGATATTCATAGATATTGTGGCACATAGCAACACACTGTTGCTGAGAAGTGTACATCATCCATTTCTTTTAGAATCTAATGCCAGGATGGTTGTTTATCTCCTGGGAAGAACTGATAAATCAAACAATGGAGACCTGTATAATTCTTTATATTTCTCTTTTTGCCTTGGCAGCCAGGAAGCCCAGAGCTAAATGTATAAATACTCAACTGTAGTGATAATTTTATTTCAAGTTCTGTGTACAAAGATTTCCTGTCTTAAATCATGATTTCATCTTTTTACAATAGTAACTTTTATTTTCTTCTTATTACCATGGGGATACATGTTCATTATAGAAAATACTGAAAATAATAGATTACCTCCCAATCAGATATTTTCCTATCACACAGAAATAGTCACTGTTTACATTTTAATCATTCTCATTTCTTCTAAGCATATATGTGTATATATATTCTTATATCATATATTATATATATTATAATATTATGTATTATACAGTGAAATGATACCTTTCACACTGTATTAAAATTCCTTTTTTAGCTGAACTTTTATAAACATTTTCCATGTCATTAAATATTCCCCGCATAGCATTATTTTTAGTGGCTGGTATAATATTTCATCATGAGGATATATCTTGTTGTACTTTTAGCTTGAACTCAGCTTTCTGCTGTTATAAACAAATTTGTCATGTACATTCTTGTAGCTAAATCTCAGAGCACATCCACGATTATTTCCTTAGAACAGAGTTTCTAGAAGTGACATAACTGAGTAGAGGGCTATACGATTTTTGGGGCTTTAGATATATATTTCCATGTCATCCTCCAGAAAGATGAACTAATCTATTTTATCACCTAAAGTTTGAGAGTGCGTCTTCCCAAGCCTCCTGCAGTATTGAGATGATTACTTTTTAGAATCTATATGAAGAGGCAGGACTTCCCGCTGTGGCCAGGTGAGGAGGCTGCACATCTCCTCCAGAAGGCGACTGTAAATCTGGACGAAGTGAACAGAAGCAGCCATTTTATCGCTCTGGTAACCCATCAAAGGTGTACCACAATCTGAGAAGTGTTATTCTGGAAAACCTCAACTTCAGGTGAGAACAGTGGAATCTGTGGCGTTCTTGCCTGGGGCTGCTGCCTTCTCCCCGCCACCCCGGCTCAGTGGCTGCAGAGGTGTTGTCTCAGCAAAGAGAGATGGGGGCCAGCCCCTCTGCTGCCGAGATCAAAGGCACTCCCTGGATTTGCAGTGGTGGGCGATGCCTGCCACCAGGGACTGTTTCTCCATAGCTCTGTCTCCCCTGTTTCAGTTTACTTTGAGTCTTTAAAAAAAATAAAAATACTCTTCTATTATAAACACTTATATTTATTATAGAAAAATAAACATAAACAAAGAGAAAAACCACCTCAAACCCACTTGGTGTGTTCTTCTATATCAGCTCATTTCAGTAAAACTTTCTGTGGTGATAGAAATGTTTTGTGCTGTCCAGTACAGTGGCCACTGTCCTCTTGTGTTTATTGAGCACTTGAAATGTGGCTAGTGAGGAACCAAGAAACTGAACTTTTAATTTTTATTAATTCTAACTAATTTAAATTTAAATATCCATGTGTGCCTAGTGGCTGTAGTGTTAGCTTGGTTCTATTATTTCTATAACATGGAGACATGGATACATGCATACGTAATTTAAAAAAACAAAAATAGGGAGCCAGCCTGGTGGTGCAGAGGTTAAGTGTGCACGTTCCGCTTCTTGGCGGCCTGGGGTTTGCAGGCTCGGATCCCAGGTTTGGACATGGCACTGCTTGCCAAGCCGTGCTGTGGTACAGGTCCCACGTATAAAGTAGAGGAAGATCCGCACAGATGTTAGCTCAGGGCCAGTCTTCCTCAGCAAAAAGAGGAGGATTGGCAGCAGATGTTAGCTCAGGGCTAATCTTCCTCAAAAAAACAAAAAACAAACAAAAAAAATAGGATCATACTGGATATTGTACTTCGTATCCTTCTTTTTCTGGTTAACAATATATCATAAACATAATTTTAATTGCTGACTTGTTTTCCATTGAATGAATGTATCATAATTTGTTTAACGAATCTCTTTCATGGCTTCAGGATATTTCCAATATTTTGATACTATAGATAACATTGCAGATAATCTTTATAGCTAAAGTTGTGACATTCATAATTATTTACAGAGGATAAATTCTTAGAATTTGAATTATTGGGTGAAATTTGATACCCATTTGCAAAGTTCTCTTCCAAGACAGTCTACCAGTGAACATTCTCAGCAGTGGTATATGAAACTCTCTCACCATTATTATTGTTATTTTAAAATTGAGATAAATATGCATGCCATAAAATTCACCCTTTTAAAGTACAGACGGTCCCTGACTTACAGTGGTTTGACTTATGATTTTTTGATTTTTTGATGGTGTGAAAGCAATACGCATTCAGTAGAAGCTGTACGTTGAATTTTGATCTTTTCCCAGGCTAGTGACGTGCAGTACGATCCTCTCTCATGATGCTGGGCAGCGGCAGTGGCCGCAGCTCCCAGTCAGCCCCGCGATCCCGAGGGTAAACAGCTGATACACTTACAACCATTCTGTACCCAGACAACTGTTCTGTTTTTCACTTTCAGTACAGTAATCAATAAACTACATGAGCTGAACATTTTATTATAAAATAGGCTTTGTGTGAGATGATTTTGCCCATGTAAATATAAACACTTACATTTGCTAATATAAGTGTTCTGAGCATGTTTAAGGTAGGCTAGGCTGAGCTGTGATATTCTGTAGGTAGGTGTATTAAGTGCATTTTTGATTTATGATATTTTCAATTTACGATGGGTTTATCTGGGCGTAACCCCATCGTAAGCCAAAGATCTGTATATAATTCGGTGATTTTTAGTATATTCACAAAGTTGTGCAAACATCGTCACTATCTAATTCCAGAACATTTTCATGTCTCCACAAAGAAATCTCATGCTCACTAGCAATCACTCCCCATTCCCTCCTTCCCTCAGCCCCTGGCAACCACTAATCTACTTTCTCTCTATGGATTTGCCTGTTCTGGACATTTCATATAAATGAAGTCATTCAATATGTGGCTTTTTGTGTCTAGCTTCTTTCATTTAGCATAAGGTTTTTTAAGATTTAAGGTTCATCATAGCTTCAAGGTTATAGCATAAACTAGTACTTCGTTCCTTTTTATGGCTGAAAAATATTCTATTGGATGACTACAACATTTCTGCGTATCCATTCATCTTGATGGAGATTTGGGTCGTTTCCATTTTTTGACTATTGTGAATAAATGCTTCTATGAACATTCATTTTACAAGTTTTTGTGTGGACATATGTCTTCCATCCTATTGGATATATACCTCGGAGTGGAATTGCTGGATTGTTTGGTAACTCTGTGGTTTTTTTTTTTTTGAGGAACTGCCAAACTGTTTCCAAAGCAGCTGCACCATATTACATTCCCACCAGCAGTGTCTGAGGGTTCCAATTTCTGCACATCCTCACCAACACTTTTTATTGTCCATCTTTTTGCTTATAGCCATCCTAGTGGGTGTGGCACAGTATCTCTTTGTGGTTTTGACTTGCATTTTCCTGGTAACTAATGATGTTGAGCATCTTTCCTATGCTTATTGGCCATTTGTGTATCTTCTTTGGAGAAATGTCTATTCAAATCCATTGCCAATTTTTTTTTTTTTAAAGATTTTATTTTTTCCTTTTTCTCCCCAAAGCCCCCCGCACATAGTTGTATATTCTTCGTTGTGGGTTCTTCTAGCTGTGGCATGTGGGACGCTGCCTCAGCGTGGTCTGATGAGCAGTGCCATGTCCGCGCCCAGGATTCGAACCAACGAAACACTGGGCCGCCTGCAGCGGAGCGCGCGAACTTAACCACTTGGCCACGGGGCCAGCCCCAAATCCATTGCCAATTTTTAATTGGGTTATTTGTCTTTTTATTATGGAGTTGTAAGAGTTCTTTATGTATTCTGGATACTAGACCCTTATCAGATGTATGATTAGCAAATATTTTCTCTCATTCTATAGGTTGTATTTTCATTCCCTTCATAGTATCCTTTGAAACATGAGAGTTTTAATTTTGATAGCGTCCTGTTTATCTTTTTCTTTTTTTGCTTTTGCTTTTGGTGTCATGTCTAAGAAACCATTGCCTAATCCAAGGTCACAAAGGTTTACATCTATCTCCATTTAGATTTTATCTATTTTGCGTTAATTTTTATATATGGTGTGAGTTAGGGATCCAAATTTATTCTTTCGCATGTGCTATCTGGTTGTCCCAGCACCTTTTGTTGCAAAGAATATGCTTTCCCCAATTAATTGTCATAGCATCTTTGTCAAAAATCAATTAACCCATAAATTATATAATTTACTCTCAATCCTATTCCATTGATCTGTGTGTCTATCCTTATGCCAGTACCATACAAAACTGTTTTTTGTAGTAGTTTTGAAATCAGCAAGTGTAAGTCTTTCAACTTTGTTCTTTTTCAAGATTGTTTTGGCTATTTTGGGTGCCTTATATTTCCATATGAATTTTAGGATTAGTTTGTTAACTTCTGCAAAAAGAACAGCTGAGATTTTGGTAGGGATTGCACTGAATCTGTAGATCAGTTTGAGAGTTATTGCCATTTTAACAATATTAGGTCTTCTAATGATGAACATGGGATGATTTTTCAGTTATTTAGGTCTTCTTTAATTTCTTTCAATGATGTGTGGCAATTTTCAGTGTTCAAGTCTTGTACTTCTTTTGTTAAATTTATTACTGAGCATTTTATTCTTTCTAATGCAGTGTAAATGAAATTATCTTAATTTCAATTTTGGATTGTCTGTTGGTAGTGCATAGAAACACAAGTGACTCTTGTGTTTTGATCATGTATCCTGAAACCTTGCTGAACTTGATTAGCTCTAATATTTTTTTAGTGAGTTAATTAGGGTTTTCTAGATACAAGATCATGTCATCTGCAAGTGGAGATAGTTTTACTTCTTTCTTTCCAATATGGATGCCTTTTATTTCTTTTTCTTTCCTAATTGCCTTGGCTAGAAGTGGCAGTACAGTGTTGACAGAAGTGGTGACAGCAAACATCCTTGTTTTGTTGCCGTCTGATGTTCCTGATTAATGAGATGGCCAATATTATTTATGCTATTTTTCTATGACTTTTGTTGTTTACTCCAGGAATCTGAGTGATAGAGCAGGAGTTTCTGTCTGGTTTCTCCTGGGGAAGGAACTGTCAAACAAAAAAGTTCTCTTTGTCCTGTGCATTAGGAGGCTTGGCATAATAGTTAGTAATAAAAAAATATTTTAATTGCAGAATCTATTCATGTAACATCTAGGTGCCAGGGAGTTCAAACACCATTTTCTAATATATAAATGTCCATTATTTAAAAATAAAACTTAAACTGTCCCTACTATTTTCCATCCTGCCTTTCCACATTTTTGATTGCCCACTATATGATTCAGCTACCATGCTGGGATTACAAAGATGAATTAAATGCAGGCCATGTCCTCAGGGTGCTTGTGGAAAAATCTTTTGGGGGAGACAAACAGGAAACAGGAAGTTTAATATTTTGGCAGGTGGTTCCCATCAAAGGGTAACCTGTCTGAAATAAACAGTGACAGATGTGGGCTTCACCTTTGGTTTTTGAGTCTCTGTTTGCTGATGGAACCTTAACTTTCTACCTCATAGAATCAAAGAATTTTAGAACTGGAGTCTTTGAAATCCTTTTATCCAACCCTACATTTTTCAATAGGAGGAACCTCTTACCTTATTCAACAATTCCTGTTCTCTCTCATCAGCAACTCTTCTTTCTCTGAAATATTTTATCATATACACACACGCGCAACATTTTCTGTAGGGAAGCCCTCCATGATCAGCCCACTTCCTGGTTCCATTTGTTGTATCTGGTTGGGGTAATATAACACCAGCCCCCGTGTTCATCTTCAGTATGGCTCATCTAGGATTCCTGTTTCACCTTGCCTGCAAAGACTACTCAGCATTGTCCTTCCAATAGCGTTTATGATGTGGAACTGACAAGGACAGGCACGTTATCCAACTCCAAATCTGAGTTACCCAGAATGCTTGCGAGGGGCTTCCTGTTCTGTTTAATTGTACATTCAGCTTTCTTTATAAAGAGCATACTCCATCCATTTTAAACTTGTCAATTCAGGGGCTTAACCAGGATGCATATAAAGTCATCCCTGTGTACTTACTATAAAATCTTTCCAGAAAAGAATGCAAGTGGTATTAACAAAAGCAATTAAATAGGAACACACCTTTAAAAAGTTTACAGAGTTCTTTTCAATGAGTCAAATCAGAATTGTGTGGTACATGTTTCCATTTTTACTTTGTTATTTAAAAGAAACCCTTTACTCTAGCTTTATTATATATTATTTATTATTACGATTAAAATAACATCAGGTTAATTTTTATCTTTCCACTGGTAAAATGGAATGTGAACCTTATGGTCTTAGGCTACAAAAGAAAATGAATTGTCACCACAAACCTTTCAAGTTTAATTACCTTCTAAACAAATATGAAGTTCTAGTTTCCTTTTCTCTATTTTATTACAATACATTTTTTTCTTTTGATTATGTGAGGGGCTGAGATAAGGATGCAGAACGCTTTCTGGTTCATGCTGTTTACTGCCTGTGATACACAGCCAATTCAATCAAAAGGGAAATAGGAAAATAACTACTCTATTCATGCCTTGTAAGCGGTTTGTGAAGTCCCCTCCAGTCCCTAGGATTAAATGTTGGCTTCTCTCCTTGCAGCCTTCTAAAATAAAATTAAAAAGTGGAGCAAACAGCATTTTAAAACCAAATATAAATACTGTGTAGGGACGAACCCAGCAAATTGAAGAATCGCAGCATTGCAGGCAGTCATTTGACCTGGTGCTGTAAGAATGCAACAGAAAAGGAAGGGGACCGGGAGGGAATCCTGAGCAAGTTCCAGTCAGTGAAAAGCCTCTGATGATTTGCCCTTGTTGGGGGTCAGTTTGGGTTGGGGAGAAGAGGGGATGGATTGGTGTTTATGGCAGAGCTTTCCCTATTATATGTGATAAATGCGTCAGTAAAACATATTGCCATTAAGTTTCTCTTTACCCCAGTCTAAGCCCTAGACTGGCCCTGGGACTAGCTAACGGGGAGGGAGGGTTGGAAGGGTGTGGAGGGCCGTTCCTAGAAAAGGGGGTGGGGAGTGTAGAGGAAAGAGTGTTTGGACTGGCAGTCAGGAACCTGAGTCCTCTTCTTGGTCCTTCTGCCTTCCCACACGTGACCTTGGATGAGTGACTTTGCCCCTCTGAACCCTGGTTTCCGTATTGCAAAATGCAGGTTTAGACTAAGTTTGTGATTCCAAATCAAATTCCCATGCCTGCATCAAGCCAGCTCAGAGGTTTTCGCTGTACCAATAGTCGGGGTTCCTGGCCCCTGCCTCCCAAAGGGAGCAGCCTCAGTTTTCCCCTTCCATATTTATGCTTCTGCAAGCTGTTGTTTGAACAAAGCAGCCACTAAAAAGTGTTTGAAAACTACTAGATGGCCTGATCTCAGAGATCTTCTGGTTCTTACATTTCTTTTTTTTTTCTTTTTTTTAAAGATTTTATTTTTTCCTTTTTCTCCCCAAAGCCCCCCCGGTACATAGTTGTATATTCTTCATTGTGGGTCCTTCTAGTTGTGGCATGTGGGACGCCGTCTCAGCGTGGTTTGACAAGCAGTGCCATGTTCTCGCCCAGGATTCGAACCAACGAAACACTGGTCCACCTGCAGCAGAGCGCGCAAACTTAACGACTTGGCCACGGGGCTGGCCCCTGGTTCTTACATTTCTATATATAGTCTATAATGTCTCTAACTCCGACATCCAGTCCAAGCTGAATGTGAGAGCGATCAAGGAACACCCATTATTCTGGCCTCTCTCCATCTTTCTCAGGAAACACCAGGGACGTGTGTCTTCAACATCAGAAACACTGCTTATTGGTGACTGACTCCAAGAACAGACCATTTCACTCCTATTGAACATAGTTCCCCTTTGGCTCAAGGAGTGGGACCCGGCTATTGTAAGTGGCCCAGGAGCCATGTGATTTTTGAGGGCAGCTGTAGCCTCCACCTCGTGGCCCTAGTCAGCTCTCCACAGGTGCTGTCAGCTCACTGAGGCCTGAACCTTTACTGGGGGTCTCTGAGGCTAAGGCAATAATAACCACCTGTCAGCTGCCAGTTGGGATTCTGAGAGCTGGGCCTCTCTCAAGAGCCACTTGCTACGTTGTGTTAAATAGGACTTTTCTCCTCCATATCAAGTCATCACCTATCTGTGCCATGTCTTGGCAATCTTTTCCTTTCACTCCTTGCTAATGTGCCTTCCTCTGCCACAAACTTTCCTCCATCTCTTTTGAAATCATGGTACATGTACTCTGGTGTTGCCAGGAGTGAACATTTAGGGAGTAGGCCTTCAATTTCCCTGCTGTTTCAAGCAAATATAGTGCCTTTTGTTACTTGTCCCAAGACACTGGTGAACACATAAGCCTGGGAGGAAAGGTTTGGCAGAGGAAACTGTCGTGAAAGAACTCTTTTAATTGAAGAATATATATCTGGAGACCCAGGGGTGTTGAGCAGTTTAATTAATGTATATTAGAAATGAAAACTTGCTATTTAATAATGAAAATTTAAATAGCCTGTCTCCATATCAATTTCTCCATCATCTCATTGTTCTTTTTACCCGCTTTTTAATTTAGCAAACTTTTATTGAGTTCCCACGATGAGACCAGTCACCTTGTTAAACACTGGGCTGACAAAGATGAGTAAGACTCAGGCCTTGCCCTCAGGGGGCTGGTGGCTGGGCTCAGGAAAGAGCTAAGCAGACACTAATAGCCCAAAGTGGTCAGTGAGCTTTAGAGAAGGTTCTGGAAGCTGGGGGAACACTGAAGATGAGCAGCCATGTGCACTTGTTTGGGGACAGGAAGTATTTCCTGCAGGAGGTACCCCAGGCCTGTGTCCTAGAGGAGGACGAAGAGGTGGTCCAGAAAGCAGGGAGAGGGCATTCCAGGTAGAGGGAGCAGCAGGTCAAAGGCACCAGGGGGTTGGTAGGTTTGGTAAAGTGTAGGTGGAGCAGATCTTGAGGGAGAGGAGGGGAGGGAAGAATGAGGTGAGAAGGAGGGAGCAGGAGCCTGGGCAGATATGCAGGGATGGGGCTGTGAAGAGCCTTGAACACTTTATTGATGTGCTTGTCTGTTTGGATTTTACCCCAATCGTGTGGGAACGTACAGCAAAATTTTAGGCAGATTGGACTAGGGGGTTTGCAAGGCTGTTTAGCATGACAGTATAAGCAAGGGCTCTGGATCCAGGTGACTGGAGTTTGAGTCCTGCCTCTATCACCTTCCAGCTCTGGCCAGGTTATTTAACTGTGTATCTGTTGCCTCATCTTTAAAATAGGGTTAAAAATCCTTTCTGTCTCATGAGGTTCTTTTGAAGAATAAGTGAGTAAATTTCCCTAAAGCTGTTACAAAAACTGGTCCATAGTAAGCACTTATTAAAATTTAGTTATTTTGGGGGGAAGAGGGCATGTCGTTTTTTCTATGAGCAGTCTCCTTAGACTGTGTATCAGTTAGCTATTAGCATACCAATACTGTGTGAAAGTCACTCTAAAACACTGTGGCTTAGAATAACAATTTTTTATCATGGCTCTTGTAGTTGTGGGTTGGCTGAGGCTTGACTGAGCAGCTGCGCTTCAAGCTATGGCCCTGGCTGGGCCTGCAGTTTGCTTCATGGCTGCTCCATGTGGGATCTGAGCTGAAGGCACTAGCCAGCCTGGGGCAGCGCTTCCCAAGGCAATGGCAGAGCTGAAAGGCTGAGGAAATCTGCAAGGCTTCTTAAGGCCTCAGCTCCCTCCAGCCAAAGCAAGTCACAGGGAAGCCCAGAATCAAGGGGCCGGGGATTATTCTAATCTCCATTAGTGGGAGGAGCTGCAATGTCACTTGGCAAAAGGCATGAACACAGGAAGCGGGAAGGATTGGGGCCAACAATGTGAGGTACCACCGGCTGTACTGGCAGCTCCTACAACTGCAGCTTTGTAACTTCTAGGAGGAGCTTCCGTGAGGGGCAAAGTCAACTCTCACCTTGGATGAGCCTGAACTCCAGGTGTCTGGCTTCAGTTAGTGACCTTTCTGCACTTGTCCCAATGCTGACCTTCAGGCCTTGCAAATGCAGCCTTTCTCCTGCTTCTCAGTGTCTTTGGGGGAGACTGCACATTTTAGGGGAAAACGTACTGGTGTGAGTTTGAATCTAGACTCTTTGGAATGAAATGGGGATAATACCCTGTAATAAGCCTCACTGGAAAGATTGGAGAGGAATGCTCTGTAGCCTCCCTCGCAGACTTACCATGCTGCAGTCATATTCTTGAAGACGGTTTGTAGCAGATGTGAGCAGCTGCCATAAGACTTACTGTTTAAATCCAAGAATAAAATATGTGTTTGTTCACATGTGTTTGTAGATGCCTCTCTCCCAATACAGTTGAAGGGACTGCATTTTTTTCTGGGCTCCCTGGCATTTGCTTTCCACTCCCTGGGAACCTCCTGTGAGGCGTGCCTGACTCTCCAACACCCCTAGGCAAATGCTGGGAGAGAGGCGAGGGAGAGGCAGCCTGGTTAGTATTTATTAGGATGTAACTCTACCTCTCTTTCTCCCAGGCTCCTCCGGGCTTGGGAGTAGGATGGGGACAGTGATGGGAGGAGTCAAGTACGATTGCTTTGCCAGCGTGTGAAATAATCTCTTTCCTCTTCCCTGGCCTCTTTGTGCTGCGTGACAAACCTCTCCCTTCTCCAACAGAAAGGAGAAGCGGGGACAAGGAGCACATTTTTATAGGTTAGACTTTTCTATTTTATGTATGAGAATATAATATGAAATTAAATATCAAATTTCTCAACATGCTACTCATTTATTAGATGAAAAATTAAGCAAGATCTCCAAAATTACACGTGACAGCTAAGTATAATATTAAATTGAGCAATTTTTTTTCAGAGTTGGAGAGGAAATACATTCTAGAATTTTTTTTTGGTAACAAAAACAGCACTGGAAATAACAAGTAAAACATTTAGCAGTGTGATTGGCATATATAAGATGCTCAGTAAATTGTGGCATTGACGACGATGATGATGATGATGACAATGATGATGGTAGTGCTCACTCTAGTCCATTTATTGGTGGAGGGGATTAAAAGCAGGGAATACAAGGCTGAGGACTGCCATCAGGTGCCTTGCTCCCGATGAACCTCTCTCAGCCATTCCCTCCCTACATGGAAAAGCCAAAGGAAAATGAACCCTGAAAAGCTCAGACTCTAAAACCAAGCTAAGTATATACCTTAGAAGTAACTTTTTTTTTCCTTAAAGTAGTTGCTTCTAAAAGGCACAATTCAAAATAGTCACTGCAAGAATAGACATGCTGAAATCCTAATGTTGCAATTCTATTTTGTTGAGTCAAAAAATAGGGCTGGATAATGACAAGTCGTAGCTATGCAAATGAAAAGAAAGATCATCATGTTTGTGCTTCAGGATGTGAACTGATGGCAAAAATCTGTCCGTATTACTTAGTAGGGGAGATGAATTCAGAGGAAAGCGTTCAGTGATATATGTTGTTCCTTTTTTTTTTTTTTCCCTTAAGCATCACGTATTGCTGAAATGCTAAAGTAGTTGGTCCACTGGCAGCTTTTCCTGAGTGTCCACTGTGGGCAAGGCTCAGCAAAGAGATAGCTATAAGAATTGCAAATGAGTCCTTCATTCCTTCGTTCTCTAATAAACACGGCCTTTGCTTTTTGAGAGCTTATATCTTAAGGGGATGCAGACATTAGAAACGTAGAAAACAAGTGCAAATTTGTATAGTACATGTTGTGTGTGGTAGGCTTCTAATATATCTGGAAGAAAAATCAATAGATTGGAAATGATGATTCTAAGTCTTGACGAAATTGAACAATGAATTCTTTGACTTCTTTTATCTTTTTCAGGCCAAGGGGTGTTATTTCCAGGTGTGTCATGGTTACTTCTTGCCACCCAAGAAGTAGCCCCTCCCCATAAAATAAGCAGACAATTCAAACAGTAGTTGGTGACTCAGCTACCATATACTTATATACCCTGCAATTACATTCTCCAAGCCTTCTCCTAATAGGAAGAACTGATTTTAAACAGGAATTATTGCTTAGCTGACTGATGCCTCACTGAAGATGAATGGCTTGATGATGATTTAATTTGTTCATGATCTCTTGCTGAGATTTCTTACAAACCTGTTATGTATATTTGAGTTATTTCTTTGAAGTTCTTCTACTTTATATTAAAAAAGTGATTTGGAGTAATTGCCTAACTACATATAACACAAATGTGCTAAAGTTTTCAAAATAAGGCAACGAGGAAGAATTATTTAATAGATTATTTAATAAATGGTTTGGGCATGATAAGATATCAATTTGGACCCCACCAAACATTCCATATCTCAAAAATAAACTCCAGAGAGTTGAATATTGCAAATCAAATTATAGAGAAACTAGCAGAAAATATAATATTTATTAGGTCTGCATAGGAATGACAATTTTCATGGCTTTAAAGGAAGAGAAGCAACCAGTGAAGAAAAAATGAACAGATTTGAATATATTAAAATTTAAAACGTTTATACAAATGAAGAGACAACAGACTAGGAAAATTTGTATTAAATTTGTGATATATAAATGATTTACATGTGTTATAACTTTAATATATAGCTGTTCAAATGTATAAGAAAAGGGCTGGGGCCCTAGGAGAGAGATATAAAATATAGCTACCATTTATCAAATATTTTTCTATGCCCACATAGATTTACAAAATCAGATTATACCGACTGTTTTGTATACAGAATCTTTTGTCACCAGCTTTTCTCACATGCCCAGACTATGTTATTAACTAGTTCTCTGAAACGTGCTTTTCAGTGGTGGCAAAGTATTTCACTGGTAAGGAAGTACACCCCGCTTTTACTTAACTAAGTTTTCAATGCATGGTGTTAAGGTTATGGAAATGTGATTTAAGGTGATTTTTCAAGTATCTGTTGTTAGAGCTATGGTTATGGAAAAATATATCTCATGGAAAGAAACTGAGTGATTTACAAAGAAGTGCATTTGATACTTTTTTTTTTTAAGATTTTTATTTTTCCTTTTTCTCCCCAAAGTCCCCCGGTACATAGTTGTGTATTTTTAGTTGTGGGTCCTTCTAGTTGTGGCATTTGGGACGCTGCCTCAGCGTGGCTTGATGAGCAGTGCCATGTCTGTGCCCAGGATCTGAACTGGTGAGACCCTGGGCCACCGAAGCAGAGTGTGCCAACTTAACCACTCTGCCACAGGGCCAGCCCCCCATTTGATAATGTTTTTATCAACAATTTTTAGGGAGCTTTTGTCACTGAAACCTGTTTTAGCAAAAGAGGAAATATCATTTGCAATCCCATGCTTTTCACAACATGTCATCAGTTATCTTTAAAGGGCTTAGTAAAAGAGACATGTTAATTACCATCCCTCTGAGCATCTCTAGGATAGGGACGACTATGGTATTATATTAGGGCACTTTGTCAAGCATGTCATTCTCTTATCTTGCTTTTATAGCAGAGGAAATAAAGGCATTAGAGAAATATCTTTGAGGTCAGACAACAAGTTAACAGCAGATAAATGTTGGAACCGGCAGGTCTAGAATTCCCACTGTGTGCAATTAGTTCACTGCAGGTAGGAAATGACAGCATTGGGGATAAATGGCAGATGTGGTGTTTGGGGACCTTGAGGTTGGTGGGAATTCTCTGTGCTCTTCTGAGTGGTTAAGTTAGTTTATTTCTGAGGTTCTCACTGCATAGAACTTGGAGGCCTCTCAGCCAAGTGCCTTCTTCCTTAGCGTGAAGGCTCGCAGCCATCTCTAGCACTTTGATGGGCTTGGGCGGTGAAGGATATTAGGTGTGGGCCTGAGTAATTTCTTAAGTGTTGCAGCCTCTTACTGAGTCTCTATGGAGTTTCTGAGTGTGGTTTTTGTCCTTAGCTCCTGATGGAGCCCGAGGTGTCTGGGGAGTGAAAGGGCAGGAACTGTTTTGACTGTTTACAAGTTCACCCTTCTTCCCTGCACTCCAGTGTTCTCCAAGTCATCTGGTAAGGGCTTGGTCAGCTCATGGGGTACACGTTTGCCTTTTTTGGTCTCCTTATGAGTGATAGATATTGGATTTGTGGACTGCCTCCCATTCTTAGGCATCTAACAAAATCACTGTAGGAAACAATGTGGTGTTTGAAAACTACCCCAAGAGATTTGATAAGTTTATGGAGAATTCTAGGGAGTACAGAGATAGTCTGCCAAGTTGGAGCCAAAAGGTGGTTGCATCAGATGCTCTAACAAACTTTTTATGTCCTGGAATCACGAGTGTCTTAATCTCATTGACCCCTGCCCCCTTTTAAGGACATGACTAAGTATTTAAGACCAAGAGTTGACTCGAGAGAGGAGAACCTGTGCCCCCGTTTTAGAACTTTGAAAGAAGGTGCAGTTCTGAGTTCACTTTCTTTTCTGCCCAGGCTAGAATGAGCTTGGATGCTTCCTGGGAGAACACAAGCTGGACTCTCTTCACTTCCAGTTGCGTCAAACCTGGCTCCTCAGAGTGAGGTCTGTTGATTGGCATCATCAATATCACCTAAGCTTGTTAGAATTGAAGCTTCACTGGTCCCATCATGTGTGTTCTAACACACCCTCCAGGTGGTTCTTACGCATTCTCAATTTGAGAAGCGCTGGTATATAACATGTAAATTGTTTGTGGAGGGTAGCTGGATCGGTGGTGAATGCTTCTTCCTGATCATCTTTTGTATTTATACATTTATGACCCTTAATAAAAATTTTAGTTCTTTGACATTTTAATAATTTAAACATCTTTTTAAAAGTTGTTTTTCATTATGAGTTACTGCATTCTCATTATAAAAGCTTCAGAAAATGCAGAAAAGTAAAGAGCAATCTACCCCTCAAGTCTTCTTATTGATAACATTTTAAAGGTACATTTTCTTTCTTTTCTGTGTATAATTTTTAAAACTTCGTGTTTTTTTCCTGATTGTAGACATTATATATGATCCTTGCAGAAAATCAAGAAGTTAGGAAAAAGCGTAAAACAGAGAATGGAAGCCATCCTGTATATTTAGGTTTTAGGGTTTACGCAGTGTTATAAAGTGGTACTTCACAGTCTTTGCTTCTTTCCTTTGGTTTTGGAGGATCCTTTCAGGCAATCTTTGTCTTTAGTCCTGTTTCTTTACTTATTTTATTTAAATTATAATTTAAAAAAATTCCTGGTGTAGTCATCAGTGTCTCAAATAGTTATTTTCTAGTCAGGGTAGAGGATTTCTCTTCTTTGTGCAACTGAAAAATTTGATTGACTCCTCACCAATGGGGCATATTCTATGTTGTATATAAATTGTCTTTGACCAGAAACTTCCTGGAGGGTAGAAAAGGCTTCGCTTTTGAAGGATGCATGACCACCCTCCTCTCAACTTGCCTGATAGGTTATCTTCTGGAGGGGACAGGGAGGGACTGGTTAGATTGATGATCCCTGAAGAAAGTCTTTTTTTTTTTTTTTTTTTAATGTCAGCTGCTTAGAAACTTCTAGATGATTGGAGAACACCACTTCAAGGAAGCTGGTTTTTGTTACTTGGGCTTTTTGCTGAGATTAGAAAAATGCAAGCCAGACTGAATCTTTGCCCAAATCCCTGCTTTTTAAAGGAAATTTGCATGTGATTTTTGACTCCTGTAGAATAACTGGCTTCTATGTTTGAGCAGGGCAGGGGGCATCTGGTTGTGATTTTCCCTGTAACTTCTTTGCCATGCTTTGTTCTGGAATACATTATTGTCCTTGATAATGCAGAATTTACTAGATGAAGTGAGGAATTTGCTGAATTTCTTATGTCCATGGACTAGACTTCTTCCCCAAGTCTAGTTGTTCCAAGAGTAGTTGATACAATTTGCTGTTCAGAGAAACACAGTTCAGAAACTAAAGTAACTACAAGTATTTCCAAAGTTTCAAACTTTACTTGCCTCTTTCAGAGAACATTAAAAAGGATTCAGTGTATATTTCTAAAAATTCTAAGTAACATCTCTAAAATTTCTCTCCCTTCTCACCTGCCTCACACTGTTCCGGATCGCCTCTCCTCCAAACTCATTTTTACTCTTTCCGTTCAGACCTTTCTGAACTTCTCGTCACTTCTTCCCTCGCAGTTCCCTATTGCCCCACTGACTTCTTTCAGTTTTCTTTTTGATAACTTCCAACCAAGTGGAGTCACAAAATGACCCAGTAACAGGAATTTGTCCATTTCATGGGTGGGGCAGTGGGCATGATCTCGGCAGAACCGGATGGGGAAGGATTGCGACTTCTTAGTCATTAATAATAATAGCTGTTTTTGTTACACAGGCTTCAGGGTATGCCCTGTAGTCTATGCTTGTTGCCTTGGCAGCTCAGACTGTGTGTTCTTAAGAATAGTGGAGTCACTGCAATGAGTTGTTTAGAATTTGCTATGAGTGTTTGTTCTTTGGGAAACTGTTTATGTGACGTGTGAAACTGGGTTGATCAGGAGTGAATCGAATTGGAAGATAGCAGATCTTGAGGTACCACCCCCAAACCCTACTGTGTCACAGATCTTGGCTGATAGCATCTTATTAATGTTGAGAAGCTTGTTGGGCAGGAAGGATGTGTGGTCTGGATATTGCATTAGCCAGCTTGGCATTTAAATTTGCCAAAGACTTTGAGGCATTGCAACATTTAAAAAGTGTCCCTGTGATAAGTTTCAACACTTCAGTCTCCTGTAATTGGGCATGTTATTCTTTTTAACCAGCATGCCATCTTTTTATAGCATCACTGTGAGTCCCGTTGCCCATGGTGTTGAGCTGTGTTCTCCATTGTGATGCCTGGTCCCAATTTTATAGAAGCTTACACTCAAAGCCATGGTTTTCATTATTATTAATGGAAGCTTAGCATTTTCCCCAGGCAAATATGTTGGCTTGCTGTATAACTTTTTCTTTCTTTCTTCTTCTTTTTTTTTTGTAGAGTGTGAGTTGTTCTCTTGAAATATGGAGATATAAGTTTTCGGAAAAATAATCAATGGAGAGTTTTGAGTAAATGAAAATTTGGTAAATGGGTGGCTTTTCCGTGTTTGATAAAAAGGCATGTGTTTTGGAAGCATGGTCTTCTGTGGTCTTGCTCCCTGTTCCCCTGGGATCTTATTTCTTACATCTCTCCGTGTGAATGTTAGATTGTAGCCACACTGGCCTCCTTGACGTCCCACAACATGCCAGCCGTGCTCTGCCATAGGACCTTCGCACTCAGCTCTCCTCCGCCTGGAATGCTCTTCCCCATTTATGTGCAAAGCTGGCTGTGACACTCCCTTCAGACTCAAAAATGAGCTTCTCACCAAGGATGTCCTTGGCTACCCATCTGTAATTTCACTGTCTCCCTTTGGCCCTTTGACATTTTACATCCTGCTTCCCTATTTCATTTTTCTTCTCTTCTCCTTAGCACTTATCAATAGCAAACACAATATAAATTTCACTTATTTATTTTGTTGATAGCTCTCTTTCACTAGAATATAACCTTCCTGAGGGCATGGTAGGGTTTACTCCTTCCTGTATTCCCATGCCTGAAATAGTGCCTGGAGCTTTATATAAACATGATGTTGTCTTATAAAGTGTTCAATAAATAATGGCTGGAAGGAAGGAGGGAAGGAAGAGCAGTTATGAATGACTCTCGTTGACTTCTGCCTATCATAACTGACCTCCTTCATATTTTAGACAACCCAGTGTAAGCTAGCAGTTAGCCCCACTCCCTGCACAGAACAGTCTGTGATTTTGAGGTGAATCTTGAGGTTTCTGGGTCCTGACAGGCTTCACACTCGGTAACCATAGGAAGTAAACTCTTGTTTGTACTTGGTGTATAGAGGCGTGTTCTGTGAAACCAGTAAACGCCTCTCTCTCCACACGGTTCTTCTATGTCACACATTTCCAAGAAGTCAACAGGTAGTAACAGATACGGCCTGATTGATTTCTGGGAGGGGAAGACAGAGCATATTTGCTGTGGGATAGGTAAATGGAATCTTTGGCACTGAGATTCCATTATCTTTTGTCCACGGATAAAAGGTGTATGACTTGCTTATCGTTTAATCCCACACACAGCATAAGCAGTAGAGATAGGTGAGGGGCTGTGAGGAGCGGGACTTGTAAATAGTGATAAGGTGGTGGGAATGTAAAACTTGGCCTGGCAGGTTCTGCCTGGGATTTTGCTGAGTCCATAGCAATACTTAATTAACTGTGCAAACATTCTATTCAAGATAAGACTGTAACAGTTGCCTTGAGGAGAATTCTTTGAATCATTATTTGTTTGATCTTTCATATAGTATTTTGGCTTTGCTATTCATGCTATAGCAAGGTTCCTATTATAAATGCCATTTTCAGGGATTTGCTGTATTTGCACACCAAATCGGTCCTGAAAGAGGTAAAGAATTGGAATCACTGTTTAAATAGAAGTTCTAAGGGGTTTCAAAGGAATCTTTAAAGGTGGGACTCCTTTGTTTCAACCAGGTGACAAATAATTACTAAAAACTTGTATTAAGGACTCTGGAGATTCCAAAATACAGGATAAGATCTTTGCCCCCAATTTGCTTATAATCTAGCTGTGGAAATAATATTTTAATCAGTATATGTGAGACAAGATACCTATACTAAATAATAATAAGGGCTGTGATTCCGTGGATACTTAACAAGACTGAGGACTGTTCTAGTGCTTTTCTAAGCATGACCTAACTCATTTAATCCTCCCAGTAGCCCAGTGAGGCAGCTGCTGTTGGTTACTGTGAAGTTTTGCGCGGAATAGACAATGTTATTGGAGTTTGGAGAAAAGGGAACCCAGGGAAGCAGAAAGACATGAAGGAAGATTTTAAATAGGAGGTCTTTCAATCTAGATGTGAAAGATTGGGAAACAAATGGCTGTGTACTGGGGAGAAGGAAAAGGGGTGTTTGTTGTGTTTGCTTGTAGCATTCTTATTTCTCTCTTGAAAGTTGTTTTACCCTTCCTAGACCCTTAGCACATGTGCTTCTGGTGAAGGGGACAATAAACAAATATACATACTTACATACAGGGTGTTAGTGTAATGAGTGCTATAAAGAAAAATAAATACAGGATAAAGAAAGAGTGCTGAGGTGGTAGAGGAGAGGGTTTGTAATTTTAAATAGTGTGGCCTGGGAAGGCTAATGGAGACAAGTGAGTGAAGATTGGGGGAGGAGATAGAAAGAGCTATAAAGGTACCTATAGGAAGAGCCTTCTAGGCAGAGGGAACAGCAAGTACAAAGGCCGTGGGGTAGCCCTGGTTTGTTCAAGGAACATCGAGGAGGCCAGAGTGGCTGAAGAATAGTGAGCGGGGAGGAGAATGGTGGGAGGTGATGTCTTTAGGTACAACGCATGCCCAGTTACTGTTGGTTTTGATGGTGATGATGGTGGTGGTGATGAAGTAGGAGGAGTTATTGGGAGTTTCTGAGTGAGTGGAATGGCACTTTGGCAGCAGTAACTGCTCTCTCCAGCCCTATGCAGCTGTAGCTCCTCTTGCTTTTCACTGGCAGGGCCAGCTCAGTGGTTCTCAGTTCCTGATCCATTGCTGAGATGGGGAAATGCACTTGGGCAGCTTCACATCCATTCCTGGCAGGTAGGAAACCAGTGACACAGCTCAGCCCTGGGTGAGAACACCCATGTGAGCTGAATCCACCCTTGCATCAACCTTCTGAATATTTTCTTGGCCTGTATTTCTGAGTTTCTTCTTTGATTTCCTGCTTGGCACTGACATTCCTGCTGGAACCGCAGCCCTCTTGGCTGGGACCTTGGATCTGCCTAGTTCTTACCATCCTCCCTGACAAACCCACCCCCTTGTTGCTGGGAGTCAGCACTGGTTCTGGGTTGTATCGATAGCTGTTTGGGGCTCTGTGCTTAGTGGAGAATTAGGGAGATCCACTCTGCTCCTGGGGCCTCCTTTTCCCCCACCACAATGTTTTTGGTTAACTCCCAACTGCCACGTCTCCTTGGATAACAGACATGGCGACTGGAATTAGGCATGGTTGACCATGCTTCTTTAGACGCATGTGCTGGACTGTTGACAAAACTCCTTGGGGCAGGGCTGTGACGTGTGGGTTCCCTCCATTTGGGTTTGCCTGTCTCTGATCCTTTATCTTCAGCCTACATGCAGCTGATCCACTCAGTCATAAGCACAGCCATACTGAGAGGGAGAGAATGGGGACCTGGGGTGGAGGATGAAGACCTATCCCCGCAGTGTGAGTGGAGAAGGAGGGCAGAAGTGAGAGATCTGGGGAAGGAAGCCTCCACAGAACCTGGTACAGTCTGCTTTATGGTGACTCAGCAAAAAGCTGAACCAAAACAAACGTTTAGAGGTTGACGGATGAATATTAATTCAGAAATTGCAAATGCTATGAGTATTTTCAGAGCCTTATAGCTGAGTCATGACCAAGTCATGTGAAAAAGGATTTGTCTGCTGTGGAGACCCTGTGAGGGTTCAGGTGGGGCTAGGTCAATATGGGTTAAGATCAGATCAGATGGTCGAGTTAATGTTTACGCTAAGGGTCAGCCATAGGGTCACTTCTGTGACGACACACCCATGTGTGTGTGTGCACGCTCACACACACACACACTCTCACCCATTCCCTCCTTTGGTTTCTGTTTTCAGTTGCAGTTACTTCTACATAGATCTGAAACACCAACTTGAATGCTGTTAATAGGAGCAATTATAGCACAAGTTGGGCCAGTTATCAATCTTATAGACCAGGGGTTGAGGTAATAGAAAGTTCTTTGCGGTTTTCTCCTGTTTCCGGCAGCAGGATCCTGACTTTTTAGGGATGCACATAGAAGGTTTTTTGAATCTACTGTGACTCAAGGTACGCTGTTGGGCCCTTCCAGTGCTGGAGAAGAGTAATTGAGTTGAAAAATGTTGTTATAGTAAAAATATAATGTTGGCATGATCCTAGAAGGTGGTTAAACTAAGGGAAGTTTCCTCTTTGAAGAAAAATGCTAACTTATTTAAGGTAAGTGCTCTCCCCGGGCCTACCACTTACTCTCTGGGGAAATGGATTAATTTGAGTTAACATTTATTGAGCTTCCAGAATATCCTATGAAATGCTTTAAAATTTTAAAATACAATTTATTTTCTGAATAGGTAATTCACTCATGTGGTTCAACATTTCAAAGCTGCAAAGGAATATTCAGTGAAAATGCTCTCTCCCATCCTTCCTCCTCCAGTTGGCCAGTTTCTTCCTCCAGGCAACCTAGGCAACCAGCTCCTGATATCTATTGTCAACAGACCACATCATATGCTCAATCAGTGTTAATAATACTAAGGAGAAGCAAAGTGTCTTTTCTCTCTTTAAGCACCTTGTATTTAATAAAGCAAAGTGAGCCAATCATTTATAGCTGTAGTTTGGAACCTTTTAGTATAAAGCCAGTGATTACAAAATTCCTTGATGCTGAAATCTATATATTTGCTACTCAGAGTTTGGTCCTCAGACTAGCAGCACCTGGGAACGTGTTAGAATTAGAAGAGTCTCAGGTCCCACCCCAGACCTCCTGAATCAGAATGAGCATTTCCTGTATTCATAGGTGGTTCAGAGGCACATGAAAGTTTGAGAAGCCCCTGCTTTGTATCATTTTCACAGCGTTGGCCTCAGGTCTCAGAGTAACGGTGAGGTCCCTGTGGAATGAAGAAAGGGAGAGATGGTCTTAGGAGCAGAGGTCTGCTCCTCGTGTTATTCCAAGGGCTCTGTTTTGTTATTAAAGTAAAATGAAGGTGATCTTCTCTTAATTTACAACCGCAGGTTGAGGTGGTCTATAAACATTTTGTGATTTTGATTTTTGAGATCAGAAATATTACTCCTCCTGCCCTCCCTCCCTTCTCATGGATGTTCTTAAACTTTTGGCACCTGCTATTGCTTCCTTATGGGGTCCTAAGTGAATAAGTAGTAAACAGATGTTAATAAAACAATGCAGAAACAGCCAATCAGATTTAGATTGACAACTTCTATTTTGATGGACACATATGTTTATCGCTTTGGTTTTATGTTGTGTTTTGCAGTATGTATGTACATTTTATTAAATTTCACATTTCTGAGCAATTTAGACAATATATATCTGCTAAATCTCAGTGTGATGCAATTAAATAGTTTATGGGATTATGGAAAAAAGCCAAGATTTGAACTGTTTAAAAGTTGTCAAACTTCTGGCAGAGAAAAGAAAGGACACTTTTTTGTTTTGTGTAAATGGAGGAATAGAGGGTAGAAAGTGTTGAAAGCCCTATGATGGATGAACCTGTAAACTAGTGCAAGTAGTTTGAATGTGACTGTGAGTTTGACTAGGAGCTTGTGGAAAATTTTACAGAAAGGAAATTAGAAAGTAGGTCATTCGGCTAGATAAAGTATTTTTTTTTTTTGGTAGATACTTAAAAAATAAATGTTTCTAATCACTGAAGGTTTTACATTCTAGAAAGTGGGGGAGATAAATATGTAATTTACATAATTTAAAAAACAGTGCTAATGGAATACTTTTTTGAGTGTGTTATGGCAGAGTTGGAGGATGAATGAAAAGAGTCAGAAACAAAAGCAAATACATATCAACACCCTACCTTCTTAAAAGTGAGACAGTGAAGCCTGGGATGTTGTGGCCAGTTCTGCTGATGGAGGCAGGAGGCTTAAGGGAGGAACAAGGCCAGTTCAGGAGAGAAGATCCCAGAGAAGAATGGTTTAGGGGAAGAATGGTGTTTGAAAATGGGAATGTGAAATGTCAGGATTTAACACTGAAATGAATGAGAGTCCTGTTGGCAGTGTGTTAGTGAAAACTTTAAAATTATTTGCCCTTTTGGGTAATTATTCACACCTGGAGTAATTCTAACTCTAGCAATCTATTTTCAAGGGAATGTCCAAATTGAAAAAAAATCTTTGACATAAAGATATTCTTGAATTTTTATTTGTAATAAAAATTGAAAGTGAATTAATTGTGTAACAAGAAGGGAATGGATGAGTAAATTGTGTGTATTCATAGGATGGGAAATTCTACAGATAAACTAATATTTATGATATGTTCTAAATTAGATATGGAGCAGGATAAAAATTGTTTGGAGAAAAGACAGGAAGGGTATATTGATGGTGGTTGTGTATATGTGATGGGATTTTTAAAAAACATTCTGGATCTAATAAATGGGCTATAGAGAGGATATATTACCTTAAAAAGTAGAGACAAAAATCCTCACTCTATTAAAAAAAAGGACCAAGAGTTGAAAATGGACAGAGAACTTGGTTGCCTTTATTGAGTGGAGGATGTCATCATGAATGTTTTAAATCTGAGACATTCAAGGCGTTTTTGTAAATCCCTTAGCAGTGTGGTGTTAAGGTTAGGATATGCTGGAGTTGGAGTTGGTTATGTAGGAAGGAGAGAGGAGGAGGAAACCCTTAGGAGGGAGAAGTGAAAACATGCCTAAGCTAGGATATGCATAGTTTGCAGGTCCCCGACCCCATATGTTCTTGAGGCATTTGTAATTTGTGGAGATGATGATCTGTGCTTCTGGCTATGTAGCCAAACTGCTGGCTGGCTGCAATGGATGGCCACGGATGACTTAGTGACCAGTGTCCCGTTAAATGCCACAGAATGCCTTGAAGGCTCGTTTTTAATTCCCAGGAAATCCCTTGCAACTTTGGAAAGATAAGGCAAAAAATCCAGCTGGCGGTGCACCCGGAGCGTAAGCAGCCCCCGGTAACGTCTGCAGGAAGCTCTGGATCAGCGAAACGTACTGGCCTTCCAGCCACCTAGGGAGGTGAGGGCTTCAGTTTCTCGGTTTCTAGCACAGCTTAAATAGCCATCTGGACATAATAGATTAACTCTGAAAAATATGTTCCCTTTGTATTTGGAAACCATGGTATTTCTATAACATTTTGATTTTTCTTAAAGACAATGTGACACATAGTAAGAAGTGGCAGCTATAGTTTAAAAAATTTTCCCTAGGACTCCGCTGGAGCAGCTCTTCACTGGAGCCCTCTTTTAAAGTGATCTGAAGGAAGATGGCTTTTAAGGTTTTTATCCTTGCTTTTTCCTGTGTCTTACTCTTTAAAATCAGTGAGCTGAGCATAACCACATGAATACAGGCAATTATCATTGCCCCATTTTTGAGCTCACCTATCCCAGAGTGAAAAATCAACACCATTAGCCCTGTGTGTGAGCCTCTATCCTGCAAAGTGCTGGGCATCTTTTCAGTGGACAAATTGTGAATTTAATAGTGTAAAAACAGGAGTTAATCACACCGGCATCTAACTTTCAATTTGTCATTTGGCCGAAAATGATCTGATGTCACTGAGAAAGGAGGTGAGTTGGAAGGGCATCAAGTCCCAGAGTTGTAGCTTTGCGCTAAAACTGCGTTGTTGCTCTCTGAGGCAAGAGCTGCTGCTTCATGACGGGCAGACTTCATTAAAGAGGCTGTTTCTGAACTGCCCGGTCCTCAGTAGGAAAGGGAAACAGAATTCACTCGAGGAATGTGACTGTCAACATTATTAGTTTGCCTAGTAGGTTGACCTGACAGTGTCTGGTCACGGTGCCACAATGTCAGGCCAGGGGAAGGTCCATGAAGGACTGAGGGAATCCCGTATGTAGAGGTGGAGAGAATGCACGCCTGCCTCCCCCCGGGAAAATGCCATGATCCCTGGACAGAGGCCTGTTTCCTGCTGTAACTGGAGCTTCATTTGAGTTGCGCTTTGCTTCCCTCTGTTTACAAAATGCTTTGCCCATATCACCTCTGAGTATGTTGGAGAACATAATTCCTGTCTGTAAACCAATGATTTGAAATGTGAAGCTGTCAACCAGGAGGTTAAGTGCAATCTCTCGAAGCTGCCTGGTCCTTTGGGGATGAAATCAGTGACCTTGACTTTCTCAAGCTATACGTTGGTCTGCTTCCTTGGTTGGCGCACACACTAAGGGGAACGCTCCTCTCCTACATTGTCCCTGAGAGGAGCCCAGAGCCCAGCCTTTGGTACGAATTTCAACCATGGTCCTGGAGATCTGGCTCATTTGAAAACCCAGGAGAACAAATAGAAATTTCTAAGATTGTTGTCACTAAATTTTTACCTTTAAAGAACAGCAAATATTGCCACCGTGTGAGTTACCTCTGAAGTCCAGTTTGTGAGCCCAACTTGAAGCTCCATGAGGGCAGGGCTGGTATCTATTTTGTTCACCACTGAGCTTGACTTTTAGTGCATAGACTGCTATCTAGCATGTAGCAGGTGCTCAGTTAATATTTCTTATATGAGTGGATTTCCATTTCATAAAATTTAACTCTAGCCGTACTGCTCCAGCTAATAATTAAATTTAATCTAGATATTACCAAAGTTTGCTGTCATTTAGACTTTGGCCATAGCTGGCACATGCCAGCGATCAATTCATAACACTCACCCTAATGCTGATTGCTTTTAGAGGTTCATTTTTATTTTCTGTGGCTGCATTTGAAATGGACACCATGTGCAAGGTTTTTGCTGGACTGATGTTTTTGGAAGACAACGTGGATTAATTCTGTATTAAAGCTCAGAAGTGCTTTTGAACTACTAGCCTCCCTTGAAGTCTTATTACTTATTAAAATGCCATTTCTATTCATATTCTCTTTTATTCTTGCCTCATTTTCAATAACTGAATTTTTTATGCAGATTCAGGCTTTTGAAGAGTAATTCATCCAGCAGGGGGAATTACGAGTCTCAAGTCTCAGGGGAAGCTGTGCTGGGTTGGCTTAGGTTTTAGGGCTAGGAGGCAGCTTTGGGGATCCACGTTAGCCACCTTTCTCTTCAGACAGAACCATCCTAAGCCATCCCAGGCAGAGCAGTTAGCAGATCTCCAAGGAAGGAGAGTTTCTCGTTTTTTTTCATGCTTTTACTCCTCTCAATTTTTTGCAGCAGATTTTTTCTTGATTCCTGAATTCCAGTCTCAGTCAGTGTGGGCTTTGTGGCTTAAAACAGTTTGCTTTATTTCTCTGTAGTACTTGTTTCTTCATCTCAAGATAAGGATAGAACTGCCTGGTAAGCCGACATTACCAGACCTGGGCTCTGTAGATGTATATTACTTTTCTAGGACTATCATAACAAAGCAACACAAACAGAGTGGCTTAAACAGCAGAAATGTCTTGTCTCATGGTTCTGGAGGCTGGAAGTCTGAGATGGAGGTGTTGGCAGGGCCATGCTCCCTTTGAAGGTGCTAAGGAAGGGTCTGTTCCAGGCCTCACCGCTGGTTTCTGGTTCTTCCTTGGCTTGTGGAAGCACAACTCTAGTCTTTACGTGGTGTTCTTCTTGTGTGTGTGTCTGGGCCTGTTTTCCCTTTTTTTTTTTTTTTTTTAAGGAAGATTAGCCCTGAGCTAACATCCACTGCCAATCCTCCTCTTTTTGCTGAGGAAGACTGGCCCCGAGCTAACCTCTGTGCCCATCTTCCTCTAATTTACATGTGGGACACCTGCCACAGCATGTGTTGCCACTCAGTTCCATGTCCACACCCGGGATCTGAACCAGTGAACCCTGGGCCACTGAAACGGAATGTGCGCACTTGACCACTGTGCCACCAGGCCGGCCCCTGTTTTCCCTTTGTAAAAAGACACTAGTCACGTTGGGTTAGGGCCCACCCTATACCAATATGACCTCATCTTAACTAATTACATCTTCAACGACCCTATTTCTAAGCAAGGTCACATTCTGAGGTACTAGGGGTTAGCACTTCAACATATGAGTTTTGGAGGGGGACACAATTCAATTCATAACAGTAAGCAAGAAGGTCAAATAGAATTGCGGGGTCTGAAGTAGCAGGCTGTGCTATTTCCCTCAAATTTTCTATTCTTCCCTCCTTTTTAAGAATTTAAAAATATTAGGAAAAATGGCAACCTGAGACATGTAGATTTGCTCTGTGACTGGGTTGCTGCTTACAAAGACCAACCAGACAGAAGTTAACTCGTGTGGAGTTTTGATTTAATCATGATGTTTTTTATCTCAGGACATTAGTAACATCTAGGTCCTTTGCTGAATTCAGCTGTTGCCATGCAAAGGTGCAGGATCTGGGCCTGGTGCTGTGAACAGATGAAGACACAGGTGCCCCTGTCATAGCACTGCTGGCCCTTGTTTGTCTACTGGCTTCTTTGAGATCCCAGATAGAAGATATAATAGCAAAGGCCTTTGTAATTACTTCCTCCAGCAATTCTTGCTAGTGCCTGCAGAATTATTTGTACGGCTATTGCAGGGCCTGTGTCTAATTTCGCTTTACATACAGACTTAGATGTTGGCTCCTAATTGCCTTGAGCCCTCACTTTGTTTAAGTGGATGATTTTGTATAAGACCACCATTTCTGAGGTTGTTTCAAAAGTAGAGGTCAGAGATCTGTTGGCGCAGGAGTATTAAATTGTCTTCATGTTTTTTGGTTAAATTTTTTATTGAAATATAACATATATATAGAAAAGTGCACATAGAAGAATACAGTTCAATGAATTTTCACACACTCAACATACCTGTGGAACCAGCACCTGGGGACACTCCCTGTCCATTGTTCCCCTTCCTAGTTACTACTCCTCTCTCCAAAAGTAAGCTTTATTCTGAATTCTAACAGCATTAATTATTTTTGCTTGGTTCGTATTTTATATACATATTCTAAAATACATTAAAAATTTTTTTAATTAAAAAAATTTACATAAATTATTTATACAGATAAGTTTTATATAGTCATAGTATATACTTTGTAGTGGCTTCTTTTGGTCAACATTACATGAGATTTCATCCATTTGGTTGCCTATAGTGATGTCCATTCATTCTGTAAGGGAGGAAAAATAATTTTCCCCTACCCTTCTCAGTTCTTGGCTGAGACCCCTAAAATAAAAGGCAGATTAAGAAGAGAAAAACAAACAGAAGTTTACGAACATGGATACCTCATGTGTACATGGGAGACACCAAGGAAAAATGAGGAACTCCCTGAGGAGTCTTAGAACTCAGGATTAAATCCCTCTTAATAGGGAAAGGGGAGAGGGATGTAGGCCTCTGAGGGGAGAGTAAATGATTTTTAGGAAGGATGAATGAGCCCTTAAAGAGATGTGGAGGTATGATATTTTGTGACAAAGTTTGTCTGTGTGTGGCATCGACTTCCAGTCTCCTCTCCTGAGCTAAGAGTCGACCCCCACCCCCCCCGACCCTGGTTGATGAAACTCCCAGGGAAGGAATTTATGACAATTGATTCCTTTGGAACATCTGTCTTTAGGCAGGTAGAGGAATTGAGAGAAAGCTTCTCCCTGCATGTGCTGTTTTTTCAAGTGCGTACAGCTCAAAATAATCAATACACCAAAGTGGCATATTTGAGGGGGCAGTGTCCTGAGCTCCTACAGTCACATTTGAGGTGGCATATTCTGCTGCCCTTCAATTCCAATTGCTGTATGATATTCCAGTGTAGCTCTCCTGTTTTATTAGTATAAAGTTTATTAGTAAAAAGTAACTATCTTCCATATAGTTACTGTGTGGTTAAATATTGGAATCACTTGCTGAATGGTGTGCCACACTTCTTTTGCACATGTTCACGTAATTCATTGCTGCTCTCCAAGATTCCAATGCCTGCCTAACTTCCTGGATGTTCAAAGGTCTTTTTTCCCCTTTATTCCATCCCTATGGGATATTTGAAGCTTAACAGCCCCCTTAATAACTGTCTGCAGTAACTTTGAGGAGCGAAACAACTCCTCTAGTCTTTTGAATTTTCTGACACTAATGTGTCAATAGAGCTGAGAGCAATGGCAAGTGGCCCATTAGGATGGCCCGAGAGGAACAACTGAATAAGGTAATATATCATTGCTTCTCTTGCTTTGATGGCCACAAGCTCTGATTTTGATTGGGATACATTCTTTCTCCTGATAAATGGTTACGATGCCTAGACATGCAAGAATTTGAGGGGGGATTTGCATTAATGGTTTTTAGGAGAGAAATAGTGACCCTCCCCCTGCCCCCTTCCCCCATTCCAATTCTCATTTTTTTAAGCAAAGATGACTTAGCCTTCTGCACGTGAATAATATTACACATTATTTGGCTTTTGCCTACAATAAGTGTTTCATCAGAACTCGAGTGTAGTACTTAATATGATCAGGATCAACTGTATCTGGAAATCCATAAATTAGGATACATGTAAGGCACTTAGAATGGTGTCTGGTGCATAGTAAGTACTCAAGAACTATGGTTGTCAATGTTATTATTTGGAATTATTTGGAATTTTCCTTGTGGCAGCAGAGGTTGTCTGGACGCCGTTGTGTGGTTAATAATTGCCGGGTAGTTAAGGTAGCCGGAAAAGCTTGTCAGCTGAACCTGGCCGGGTTCAGCCATAATTCAAGACTCCCTTTCTACCTCATTGCCTGTAGGAAATAAGGAATTCAGGGTGTGGAACAGCTTTCTCATTGCCTGCCTGGGTGCTCCTGGGTGTGCCTCCATAAAGAAAACCCAAAGCTAGCACACAGAGCAGATGCTCCTGCTGTTAGATAACAAAGCCCGTGCAGAAACACTGGGCTGGAATCTGGAGACACTGGACAAAATACTCTTGATTGGGAATAAAATGGCACAGTAGGGCATAACTGCAGAGCAGTTATTACAAAAGGAAAGAACTTCATGCACCATGCCAGTAGGCTGCGCCAGCAAAGTTAGCATTTTGCTGTATCTGCTCTTCTCTCTCTCTTAAGTTTCACACATCAGAGCATTTCACCTGTAAATACTTCAGAATGCATCTCCTAAGAATAAGGAGATTTTTCCTTCATTACCATAATACAATTTACACCTAAGAAAATTAACAATGATTGTTTTATCATCTAATATCCACTATTTTGAAAATTCCCTGCTTATTCGAAAAATGTCTTATACTTTTTTTCACATTAAGATCTAATCAAGTTTCATGCCTTGCATTCCGTTATGTTTCCTTACTCTCTTTTTAAAAAAGATTTTTTTATTATGGTAACATTGATTTATAACATTATATAAATTTCAGGTGTGCATCATTGTATTTTGATTTCTGTGTAGATTACATCGTGTTCGCCACCCAAAGACTAGTTACAGTCCATCACCACACATGTGCCTAGTCATTCCTTTTGCCCTCCTCCCTTCCCTTTTCCACTCTGGTAACCACTAATCCAATCTCTGTCTCTATGTGATTGTTTGTTGTTGTTTTCATCTTCTATTTATGACTGAGATCATACTGTATTGACTTTCTCCCTCTAACTTGTTTCGTTTAGCATAATACCCTCAAGGTCCATCCATCTTGTCACAAATGGCCAGATTTCATCATTTTTTATGGCTGAGTGGTATTCCATTGTGCATATATACCACATCTTCTTTATCCATTTGTCCCTTGATGGGCACCTAGGTTGCTTCCACATCTTGCCTATTATAAATAACACTGCAGTGAACATAGGGGTGCATGTGTTTTTATTTATTTATTTTTTTTCCTTTTTCTCCCCAAAGCCCCCCGGTACATAGTTGTATATTCTTAGCTGTGGGTCCTTCTAGTTGTGGCATATGGGACGCTGCCTCAGCGTGGTTTGATGAGCAGTGCCACGTCCGAGCCCAGGATTCGAACTGGTGAAACCCTGGGCCGCCTGCAGTGGAGCGTGCGAACTTAACCACTCGACCATGGGGCCAGCCCTGGGGTGCATGTGTTTTTATGCATTTGTGTTTTCATGTTCTTTGGATAAATACTCAGCAGTGGAATAGCTGGATCATATGGCATTTCTATTCTTAATTTTTTGAGGAATTTTCATACTGTTTTCCGTAGTGGCTCCACCAGTTTGTGCTTCCACCAGCAGTGTATGTGGGTTCCTTTTTCTACACATCCTCTCCAACAATTATTATTTCCTGTCCTGTTAATTACAGCCATTCTGACGGGAGTGAGGTAATATATCATTGTAGCTTTGATTTGCATTTCCCTGATAGTTAGTGATGTTGAATGTTTTTCACGTGACTCTTGGCCATCTGAATCTCTGTTCAGATCTTTTGCCCGTTCTTTAACTGGGTTGTTAGTTTTTCTGTTGTTGAGATGTATGAGTTCTTTATACATTTTGGATATTAACCCCTTATCAGATATAGGATGTGCAAATATCTTCTCCCAATTGTTAGGTTGTCTTTTTGTTTTGTTGCTGGTTTCCTTTGCTGTACAGAAGCTTTTTAGTTTGATGTAGTCTCATTGGTTTATTTTTTCTATTGTTTCCCTTGTCTGGTCAGACATGGTCCTTGAAAATATGCTGCTAAGACCAGTGTAGAAGAGTGTACTGCCTATGTTTTCTTCTAGAAGTTTAGTGGTTTCAGGTCTTACATTCAAATCTTTAATCCATTTTGAGTTAACTTTTGTGCATGGTTTAAGATAATGCTCTGCTTTCATTCTTTTGCATGTGGCTGTCCAGTTTTCCCAGAACTACTTATTGAAAAGACTTTCCTTTACTCCGCTGTATGTTCTTGGCTCCCTTGTTGAAAATTAGCTGTCCATGGATGTGTGGGTTTACTTCTGGGTTATCAATTCTGTTTCATTGATCTATGTGTCTGTTTTTGTGACAGTACCATGCTGTTTTGGTTACTGTGGCTTTGTAGTATATTTTGAAATCAGAGAGTGTGATACCTCCAGTTTTGTTCTTTTTTTCTCAGGGTTCCTTTCGCTATTCGGGGTCTTTTGTTGTACCATATACATTTTAGGATTCTTTGTTCTATTTCTGTGAGAAATGTTGTTGGAACTTTGACAAGGATTGCATTGAATCTATAGATTGCTTTAGGAGGTATGGACATTTTAACTATGTTAATTCTTCCAATCCAAGAGCACAGACTATCTTTCCATTTCTTTGTGTCTTCTTTGATTTCTTTCAAGAACATTTTATAGTTTTCAGTGTAAAGATATTTCATCTCTTTGGTTAAGTTTATTCCTAGATATTTTATTCTTTTTGTTGCAATTGTAGATGGGATTATAGTCTTAATTTCTCTTTCTGCTACCTCATTTTTAGTGTATAGAAACACAACTGATTTTTGTATGTTGACTTTGTATCCTGCAATTTTAGCATATTCATTTATTATTTCTAGAAATTTTTTGGTAGATTCTTCAGGGTTTTCTATATATAAAATCATGTCATCTGCAAATAGTGACAGTTTCACTTCTTCCTTTCCAGTCTGTATCTCTTTTACTTCTGTTTATTGCCTGATTGCTCTGGCTAGGACTTCCAATACTATGTTAAATAAGTGTGGTGAAAGTGGTGATCCTTGCCTGGTTCCTGTTTTGAGAGGGATAGCTTTCAGTTTTTCTCCACTGAGAATGATATTAGCTGTGGGTTTGTCATATGTGGCCTTTATTATGTTGAGGTACTTTCCTTCTCATTTTATTCAGAGTTTTTATCATAAATGGATGCTGTATCTTGTCAAATGCTTTCTCTGCATCTATGGAGATGATCATATGATTTTTATTCTTCATTTTATTAGTGTGGTGTATCACATTGATTGATTTGCAGATGTTGAACCATCCCTGCATCCCTGGAATAAATCCCACTTGATCATGTTGTATGCTCTTTTTAATGTATTGTTGTATTCAATTTGCTAGTATGTTATTGAGGATTTTTGCATCAGTGTTGATCAGTGATATTGACCTATGCTTTTATTTTTTGTGTTGTCTATGTCTGGTTTGGGTATCAGGGTAATGTTGGCCTTGTAGAATGAGTTAGGAATCTTCCCCTCCTCTTCAATTTTTTGGAAGAGTTTGAGGATAGGTATTAAGTCTTCTTTGAATGTTTGGTAGAATTCACCAGGAAAGCTGCCTGGTCCTAGACTTTTATTTTTTGGGAGGTTTTTGATTACTGTTTTGAACTCCTTACTGGTGATTGGTTTATTCAAATTCTCTATTTCTTCTTGATTCAGTTTTGGAAGGTTGTATGATTCTAAGAATTTATCCATTTCTTCTAGATTATCCAATTTGTTGACATATAGCTTTTTGTAGTTTTCTCTTATTATCTTCTGTATTTCTGAGGTGTCCATTGTAACTTCTCCTCTTTCATTTTCTGATTTCATTTATTTGAGCCTTCTCTCTTTTTTTCTTGGTGGTCTAGCTAAAGGTTTGTCAATTTTGTTTATCTTTTCAAAGAACCAGCTCTTAGTTTCATTGATTTTTTTCTATTTTTTTTTAGTCTCTGTTTCATTTATTTCTGCTCTGATTTTTATTATTTCCTTCCTTCTACTGATTTTGGGCTTTGCTTGTTCTTCTTTTTCCATTTCCTTTAGATGCATTGTTAGATTGTTTATTTGAGATTTTTCTTGTTTGTTGAGGTAGGTCTGTATTGCTATAAACTTCCCTCATAGAACTGATTTTGCTGTATCCCATAAATTTTGGCATATTGTATTTTCATTTGTCTCCAGGTGTTTTTTTCTTCTTTGATTTCTTCATTGACCCAATTGTTGTTCAGTAACATTTTGTTTAACCTCCACATATTTGTGGCTTTTCTGATTTTCTTCCTTAGTTGATTTCTAGGTTCATACCATTGTGGTCAGAAAAGATGCTTGGTATTTTTTCAGTCTTTTTAAATTTACTGAGACTTGTTTTGTGGCCTAATATGTAGTCTATCCTGGAGAATGTTCCATGGGCATTTGAAAAGAATGTGTTTTTTATGGTTTCTGGCTGGAATGTTCTGTATATATCTACTAAGTCCATGTGGTCTAATGTGCTATTTAAAGCCAATGTTTCCTATTGATCTTCTGTTTGGTTGATCTATCCATTGGTGTAAGTGGTCCATTGGTGTAAGTGGAGTGTTAAAGTCCCCTACTATTATTGTGTTACTGGCTATTTCTCCTTTTATGTCTGTTAATGATTGCTTTATATATTCAAGTGCTCCAATGTTATGTACATAGATATTTACAAGTGTTATATCCTCTTGTTGGATTGTTCCTTTTATCATTATTTAGTGTCCTTCTTTGTCTCTTATGACAGTTTTTGTTTTAAAGTCTATTTTCTCTGATATAAGTATTCCTTGGTCTCTTTTAACATGTAGCATCCTGAACACCTTCTTCTTTAACTTTTTGGAAAGTCTAGGCTAGTTGTCTTGGAGAATGTCCCACATTATGGGTTTCTTGATGGTTTCCTTGTGTCATTTACTTATTCTCTATCATGTGTATTTCCTGTGAACTGGAAGTTAGGTATGGAAGTGTGAGTAAATTCAGATTAAACACTATCTTATTCCATTTGGAATGCTATAACAAAAATACCATAGACTGGGTAGTTTATAAAGAACAGAAATTTATTTCTTACAGGTCTGGAGGCTGGAAGTCCGAGATCAGGGTTGCAGCATGGTCAAGCGAGAGCCCTCTTCTGGGTTGCAGATGTCTCATAGCCTCAAGTGGTGACTAAGGAGCTCTGTGGGGTCTTTTTTATAAGGCACTAATCTCATTCATGAGAGCTCCCCAATCATGAATTAATCACCTCCCAAGTCCTTACCTCCTAATAGCTAATACCTTGGGGGGGTGGGATTTCAACATATGAATTTTAGGGGTACACAAACATTCAGACCATAGCAAACATTTTTGCCAAAACTACATCATAGGTGATGCTGTGAATTTCATATCTCATAGTGTCCTGCTGTCTCAGTATTACTGTTGCAGAGGTGATGACTGCCAGATCTTTCCACTGTAAAAGTACATTTTCCCTCTGCAGTTAGTAAGAATTTGTGGAGTGATTCTTGGCAAAGTGCAAATATCCTGTTTCCTAATGGCTTTTCAACAAAAGTTTTAGCCTCCTTTGATCCCTGGCTGAATCAGCTATTACACTGGACTTGCAAAATGGAGATTTTGTAATTCTTTCATTGCTTCTATATTGAGCTTCTGGCATTCTTCTGTAAAGAATTTTCCTTACTCACCCTTTTTCTCAGTATCACTATAGATTCATGGATTTTTATTTATTTAATACATTATAAACAGTCATGACCATTATTCTTTTTGATACTCTGAAGGCCATGAGCAAGTTGAGTTTGTTAACTGAGAAGCTCTGCTTGTATGAGAGTGGAGCTGTTTAAAGTAGTTTCTTAACTATAGGCAACTGGCTTAAAGACTGTTTATATTCAGAAGTATTTAGAATGTTCCTGCACTGGGGGTGTATCTGTGGGGGGTTATTTCTCTTTAAGAACCAGTTTTGTTTGGGGCAGTTATAAAACTGTAGAACCTAAGAAGGGATTTGATGCTGAGTATTGCTAAAGCAAGGAGGGGTTCATCTAGTAAATTTTTCTGTTAATGTAACTTTTTGTAAGTTTTTTTCTGATTTGAAGCATTATCCTTTCTCCAACTTTTCTGTCACTAATGTGGAAGAAGGATGATAAAAGACTAGTGGGAGAGGATAGGAAGGTAGCCCTGTTCAGGAAGCTAATGAGTAAGGACTGGAATTACCCCAAAGAGGAAGTTAACCTATCAGTGCCTCTTGGTTAATGCAGGCAGCAGGAGAAAGGCCCATTAAAAACAACTCCATCAAAATCCAGGACGTTGCCAGGAAGCTGTTCTCAGGTGGAGGGCCTGGGCCTTTTCAATACACGGATGCACCCTAGGTGAAGTGTTTTGACCGGGGTGGACTGTAGCCCATTTTTTCCTTCCAAAATGAAATGTTTCAGAATACAGTCCCCCACCCCTGTTCACATAAACACTTCCCCAGTGTAAAACAGCCTGCTCATATTTGCGTACATTTAATAATAAAACCAAAGGAGGCTACATCTAGAAAATGGAAAGGACCCATCCGTTCTCTCCCTGATAAGAAAAGAAAGGAGAAAACGAGTTGATTTTGGGTTTGTGAATATTGGACTTATTTCTTTGTAGTCCTCACCTCCCCAGTCCCCACTCTGCTCTTCCAGACCCAGCAGCGGAAAAGGAGCCACAGGAAATGAGCAGTAGTGGTGCCATGAGCTTCAAGGCATCACGGAGTGGTAAGTTTAAAATCTGGTGCTTCATTCTCTCCTTCTTTTTCTCAGTCTAACTCCAGAGCATCAACTCTGAACAAGGCTGGCCTGCTTTCAGAACTAGGACAAGGAGCACTATCTTGAGGAAGGTATCGGAGGACATAGAATTGCCTCACTTTTTATATGGGAAGATGTATTAGTTTGCTCAGGCTGCCATAATGAAGTACCACAGGCTGTGTGGACGAAACAACAGAAATTTATTTTCTCACTGTTCTGGAGGCTGGAAGTCCAAGATCTAGGTGTCAACAGGGTTGCTTTCTTCTGAGGCCTCTCTCCTTGGCTTATAGATGGCTGCCTTTTCCCTTTGTCTTCACATTATCTTCTGTCTGTATCTGTGTCCAAATTTCCTCTTCTTATAAGGACAACAGTCATACTGGATTAAAGTCTGCCCCAATTACCTCATTTTAACTTAATTCCCCCTTTAAAGACTTTGTTTCCAAATACAGTCACAGTGAGGTACTAGGGGTTTGGACTTCAGCATATGAATATGTATATGAATTTTATATCCCGTAACAGATAGAGAAACACATCTTAGTATTTGATTTGAATATTAAAAGTCATTAATATATTTGTAACTTAGTCTCTTAAAAGCAAGCTTCCTGAATGCTGCTCTGGTGTCCAACTTACCCTTCTCCCTTCTTCCAACAAAAAGATACCAGAGGGGCTGGCCTGGTGGCATAGTAGTTAGGTTCGTGCACCCTGCTTCAGCGGCCTGGGGTTTGTGGGTTCAGATCCTGGGCATTGACCTACACACATGCTCATTGAGCCAACAAACCCAGAAATAAGAACAAGAGCAGGGTTAAGGTATCATCTATTAATGTTTGAGTTTAGTGAGAAAAAATACTGAACTGATGCTTTCCTTTTCTTCTGCATCTGTTACTCTACATTTGATTTTTAGGTGTGTAAGGAAAGGAGAAATCAGTTATGATATATAGTATTCTTTGATAGTTAAACTTCTCTGACAAGCAGATTGTATATTTTTTGTGTAAGAGCCTTGCCAGGGTCTTGCTCACCCACTGACAGATACTCACAGTTACTACGTGGCAGCTGTCAGAATTGGGGCTTAGTGCCCAAGGAAATCCTGTAGCCTCTCAATCTAGTACCACCTGCATCAGAATCACCTGTGGTGCTTTTAAAAACGCTCATCGGTGGATAGTACACCGTATCTACTGAATCAGCATCTTTGGAAATGGGGCCTAGGAATCTGCACTTTAAATACGTGCATCAGGAGATTTGCAGGCAAAGAGAATTTGACAACTATTGCACTATTGGCAGGACTTGCCATTCTGCACCACCATAAGGTGGTAACATTCATCTCACTTTTCATAAGTCACTCTTTGTAGGTAAATAATTTAATGCTTTGGTTCCTGGTCCCTCTCATCTCCCCTCCATATTTGACCATCATTAGAACAGAGTTTCTATCTTCTTGCCCCCAAACCCCCTACTCTTTGCCTTTGGAATTATTATATTTCTGTGAGTGTCAAGTGTCTCCTGGTTCATGCTTTTCTGTGATGGTGGGTAGCTTCTAGAACCTTCCAGGACATTTAGAAACAGACTAACCATATAACTCTTTCAGAGGTTTTCTTTGAAATGCTTAGAACCAAGGTTATTTGGGACATTTTTCTAATTACCTGTGGTCCGTGTTCAGTGTAGGCTAGATTATACCATACCAGAACATGGTTATCCTGGCAGGGGGAGTAAATATGAACAGATACATTAGTATAATAAATGTTCTTTTGTCTAAAGTTGATCTTTTAGTTTTAAAATTTAATTATATGAGCGTGTTATCTTTTTAGTTCGATAATTTCTTCTTTGGACCATTCATTACATGGAAAATTCTAATGTCCAGGAGCAAATCCCACCCATATTGCCTTCCCTCCAGCTTCTTAGTGGTGGAACTCATTCCACTTTTAAAAGCCTAAAAACATGGGGCCAGCCCAGTGGCGCAGCAGTTAAGTTCGCACCTTCCTCTTCAGCGGCCTGGGGTGTGCTGGTTCAGATTCTGGGTACGGACATGGCACCGCTTGGCACGCCATGCTTTGGTAGGCGTCCCACATATAAAGTAGAGGCAGATGGGCATGGATGTTAGCTCAGGGCCAGTCTTCTTTGGCAAAAAGAGGAGGATTGGCAGCAGATGTTAGCTCAGGGCTAATCTTCCTCAAAAAAAAAAAAAAAAGCCTAAAAACATGATCACTATGTGCAGCTCTACCACCCTGACATCCCTTTTAAAAGTTTATCTTCTAGGTGAAGGAATTCCTCTAAGCACTGTTCCGTTTTGGATAGTACATACAATAATATTATTCAGATTTCAACTGAACATTCATTGTTTAACATTAGGACACGTGCAATGGTTAAACAGTGTGTTGTGCAGTTGACAGTTTAGAGGATTTTCACAGTAGTCATTAACTTGTCAGGGCCAAGACACTAGGATGAAGAGTGTGAAATTCTCCTGTTAAAAGTAAGTAGTTGTATCAAATAGACAATTTGAGCCTTTGAAAAGAAAAAGGGGGACAGTACCCTGTGTTGGCTAAGAGCACAGTTGTAGGAATGAGAGCTGAGCTGACCTACCACATACTTTCTGGGTGTCTTTAGAGGAGCTCTTTAACCACCCAAAGGCTCAGTTTTCTCCCCTTAAAATGATGATAATAACAAAACCTAACATAAGGAAGATCAAAAGAAATTATACAAATAAAGCATGTAGTATAGTGCCTGGCATGTTTTCAGTGCATTTGTGTGCATGTTCAAGATTCTTGATTGTTATTTTTTAACATTGAGATAGTTGTTTGGCATGTAGCATAACACACATGGATAGAAAACATTCTAGGCAATTAGTTCACCTTCAGTTGTATATAAATCTATTTATGAATCCAACTTGGACTTGATTAATATATTTTATTTCAGGTTGGAAGGGGCTGATTGTCATGCTGGGTTGGGATGGCATGGCTGTGTCCAGATGCCATGGGATGTGCTGGAGTTAACTGAGTCTGTTCAGGTTCTAGAGACAAGGGTGGTGACATGCCTGCCATGCACTTGCTAGTCCTCTACTCTAACTCGTAGCTAAGCTCTTTGATCCAGTAATATTTTCTTCCGTTCATTTTATTCTTGATGTAAAGAAATGATTCTGTAAGATAATTAAAATACTTAATCTGGTGTTGATATTTTCCCTGGATGCTCATCCACACTATATTTATGGTTTGGATACACTTCAGTGGGTATGCTGGAAAATTTAAGGAAAGCATCATTTTGAATAAGTAGAGGAAGTAAATTATTGACTCCTTCTGCTGCCTATTAACAACTCTTGTGTTTTTGTTTGTTGGTTGGTTTTAATTGTTGCTGTGCAGTCTTGCCCGTCTTGTAGCTTGTGAGACTTTTAAAATATGTATTTCAAAATATTTAAATAGTGCAATAAAAAAGCAATAAACAAGTAGATCTATTTAAAAAATCAGAATCACTTAATTGCGCAGAGACAGGATGGGTGAGTGTTCGGAACACTTTTGCTGCAGCCCAGCGCATTTGTTTTTCATAGCTGTGGTAGAAATCTTGGCCCTTTGTGCTCACATCCTACCTCACTTTCTTCCTCTATGAAATGCACCCAATCATGTGTGATGAGGTGGAGATGACCTATTCTGGGACCCCAAAACCTGTGACTCCACATTGATTTGTATATTGCAGGGCTCAGGGAATTCTGTGGTTCTTTCTGCATGTATTTCCATTGTTCCAGTGTGGTGAGGATTTTGTGTCATCATGAGATGTTGAATTAATAATAACAGGTGATATCCTGAAAAAAGACTTTATAGTTCAGAGACATATGAATTCACCCTTTGAAGGATATAAATCAAGCCCGAGGCATTAATGTAACATGGACTTAGGTGTAATTGTAAGGCTTGTTAGCAAATGGGCTGATTTTCTGAGAATGGTTCAGATATAATTTCCAACTGACCAGTGGATCATAATGACTTACATAGCAAAATGAAATCATCGTGCACTTAAATAATAGAGTTAAGTCAGTACTCCTGGATCACTCCTTCCATTTTAGACTTGGTTTGGGTTTTTTTTTGGCTCAAGCAAGAGATCAGAGTTGTTCACAGAATGTTAGGAGTGGAAATGATCTTTATCAATACTGTCAGTATTCTTAATTTCTTCATCTTAAACCAGACTTAATAAAATTCTATGTATAGGACTTACGTAAATGGAGATACTATAAAAATCTTTTAGTTATTTTTAAAGAATACCCTATTTCTTAAAAAAGTGATCTCAGATCATGAGGGGAGATAACTCAGGGGACTCAATAATATTGGTTACATAAAGCAAATGAAGAGGTCTTAAATTTTTAAACTTGATACAAAAGCAGTAAGAGTTTGTCTTTATTCATTTAATTATTTAACTGATTTCTACAGAGTGCCTACTGTGACAGGCATTGATTGTTTTGAAACCCTGAGGCTGTAAAACTATAGCCTTCGGCAGCATCAGTGTGCTAAGCGTGGGAACAGATACGACGATTAAGATGCAGACCTTTCCCATGAGTTTTGTGAGGTGACTTTTCTTTGAATTTGTTTTGCTTGGTCCAGATTATTCTGAAAATATCTGAGTGCCCTGCATTAAACACAGTGCTTGAATTGTGATTGCACACGGAGTAAATTAGGACTCAGTTCTTGATGCCTTATGTCTACAAAGTAGGATGCCTTATGTCTATAAGGAAGTAGCATTCGCTTTGGGAGAACTCTTCATTCAAACAGCTTTGCAATAGCATAAAGGCTTATATATATTTTCATTTGTACTGTTTTGTTTATTGCATTATATCACTGCATCTGTGAAGTTGGGGTTTGGGATCTAAGTAAAGAAATAAATGAAATGAAGGACTTTGCATTTGTCTTTATGTAAAAAAAAATAAATGATTAAAAAGACTATATATATATATATACACACACACACACACACACGTACATATAGAATGATTTGATTAATTTGACCCATCATTCTAGCCTATCAAGATCCTTTGGATCTTGTTTCTAGCATACCATATTTATTTTACTCTTTTGGTTTCAAGTCTTTGGTATTTTTAAAGATTTTATTTTTTTCCGTTTTCTCCCCAAAGCCCCCCAGTACATAGTTGTATATTCTTCGTTGTGGGTCCTTCTAGTTGTGGCATGTGGGACGCTGCCTCAGCGTGGTTTGATGAGCAGTGCCATGTTCTCGCCCAGGACTCGAACCAACAAAACACTGGGCTGCCTGCAGCGGAGTGCGCGAACTTAACCACTCGGCCACGGGGCCAGCCCCAATCTTCGGTATTTTTAATAATCGTGTCCTCATTCATGTTGTTGAGCAGGACAAGTCCAAGGATAAAATCTTGAACTAAGCCTTTCATGAGCTTGCCTTGGGCTTATGTTCATCATAATTGGCATTATTTGTTTCTTTAAGTAGTTATAAATCTACAAATCCACCTAAGTATACTATAGTCTAGTTTACTTTCTTATCATCAAGTCATTTATCTGTCCATCATTCTACCCATAAACTAGTTAACATTTGCTAGGTGACTCCTGTAAATCACGTACTGTGACACTTCTGCAACTAAAATATAGAGAAGACACAGGCTATAATCTAGGAGAGGAGAAAGTAGTATCAAAGGACAATTTTAAGACTATGTGACAATTGTAAGGCAATTTTGAGGATTACTCCTTTAGAGACAATTGATTCTGGTTGGAGGTTTGCTGGGGAGGTAGATTGATAGCTCATATGAGCAACTGTGGTGTCCAGATTGGTTAAAGGAGAGAAGGAAGGGAGGAAGGGAGAAAAAGAAAGAGAGAGATTGATTGAGAGAGAGAGAGAAAGCCTGACAGACTGGGAAAAATGCAGCTCTCAGGAGACTAGTGGTCTTCATTTGTGACAGAGTCGGAAAGTAAGAAAGCTGGAAGGATAGGAATTTGGGTTTGGTGTGGGGCTTTGAGTTTAAGATGTCAAAGGTGATGACAAGATCTAGTATGTGGATGAGAGAGGGGATGGCAGAACTGGAGGGAAGATGAAAGTATTGGCATTGAGGAAGTAAAAATTATGATGCTAGGGTGGTATGTAGGCTATCTGCATGTACGTGAACGTTGTCTTGGTCACTGACAGTAGGACTTAGGATGTCATGAAGACCATGAGCCAGGTGTTATTGAGAATGTGGAAGTGACTAGGTGATCTCTATAAACCAAGACAGGCATATAATTTTGGAAGTGACCCTAGAACCAAAGAGTCACATCTGAGGCAGAGATTGTGAGTTGGCTCCCTAAAACCCTTCTTCCTTGATGATATAATCATGATTTTTTAGCTGAGCACATGGCTGTCCAGGGTAAGACTACATTTCCCAGCCTACCTTGCAGCTAGGTATGGCTGTGTGACTAAGTTCTGACCAATAGAGTATAAGTGGAAGTGGTGCTTACAACTGACACAAACTTTCTTTAGAGAGAAAAGAAGCCTTCTTTCTTCTGGCTAACTTCAGTATGTTTGTGCTCTTTTATGAAATCTATGAGACAGAAGAAACTGCTGAAGGTGGTGGAGCAGTAAGATAAGAAATAACCTTGGTTCCTCCTGACTTTGTGAAGCCCACCTCTACATATTTTTCATGTGAAAGGGAAATATAATGTCTGATCTCCTAAAGCCATTGCTGTCTTGGGGTCTTGGGCTTCTCTTGCTCATAGCCAAATGAGTCCTGTGCATAGCTAAGGACTAGGAGGAGAGGGTAGTTGGCATCAACAAGGGAAGAAGCAATTTCTCTAAGAGAGAGCCAGATTTCAGTTTAAGTCGGAAAGTGGAAACAGTATTCTGAAGACCTTATGGATGCTGAAGGGCTGTTTTACCTGGAAACAAGGTTGCCGGAAGGTACAGTGGAAAGCTTTGAGAGGAAGGGAGCAGAAGGAGATGGCTGCTAAGAAGGGCAAGAATGGGGAAGAGAGTTTGGGGATGCATAGGTAGGAATTTACATTTTGGCAGAGATCAAAGAAGTCAAGGATGTGAGGGATGGTCGTAGAAGCTGACCTCAAAGATACCAGCAAATGTTTGATGTAGTCTGTATTGGTCCAGATGCAACTTAGATTGGTCCAGATGCAACCAACTCCAAATAGGTAGGAGGTCTGGTAAGCATAGCAATTGGAAGTAAGGTCTGTTGGTGCTGAAGCCTGGGACAGGAATAGACCCTGGGCTAACAGTATCTCACGACAGACGGTCCAGATACCCTATCAGCATTTCCATGAATAAAACTGGAAACAGTATTCAGAGAAAGTAAGGATAGTCTACTATCTGTTTTTCTGGGACAATCTCTGGTGGGTCCTGATGATCTCTACTCTTTCTCTAAGTGCTCATGGGCCATCTCTTTAAAGATCAAGTTCAGGTATTTTCCCTTGGATTTGACATTTTGAGCTGCACATGGTTCACTTTTCATGATCTAGATGGAACTGGGTGTCTTTTTTCTCTCTTCCCACATGTATGTTTTAACTTTGCGTGTTTTCGTTACCCCTGGCTCGTACAATTTGTGATTTTTCTCTTTCCTCAAGAATTTTCTTTTACATTTCTTGCATATGTTAGGAATCTCCATTTTGTTTTACTTATTCAGTTCTTGTCAATAAATAATTTGATTTTTCCCAATTAATGATCGTCACTTTAAATTATTTTCTCACACTCCCAGCTCCCTAGTTTGGTGATGACTTTTTCCCTTCATCCATGATTCTTATCAATCACTTTGTGACTCCTTTACATCAACTTTGCCTTTCTGATTATAACAGAACAAGAGTTTTCTTGACTTTTTTTTTTTGTCCCTGATGTATTCTAGTAGAATATTACTTTGGTATTGTAGAGTTGATATAAAGTGGTATAACAATAAATGGGTAAAATAAACATGTATAATGAATGAGAAGATTTCCTCCAGTAAATAAGAAAATAATTATCTACTTAATTTTTTGGACTGATTTAATTATTTTTCATCTCTGTGTGTGAATGAGTAGACAATAATAAACAGTACGTAGAGTAAAAACTCTTTTTTTCTTCCCTTTTAAATGCTCAAGCAAGGATTTGAATACCAGCATGCAATTTCACTAAATAAATGTGAATGAACTTTTAACATAGGAATGATTGGACTCTGCCTCCCGTAAGGATTAATGGAATAAAGCCTTGTAACTTCACTTCTGGAATGCCAGGGACGTGATATAATATTGGGGACATACTTTTCATGTGAAGATCATAATTAGATTTGCTGAACCAAATATCCAAAGGATTGTCTGAAAAATACTCCTGGACCTCAGGCAGGTGGAAATGAATAGTTAGGAGACTGCTACCCTGCGGTTAACCACTTGGTGATTAAGTTCTAGATATGGTGCCTATTAAAGTAGGAGTAATTATGCATTTCCTGTGAGACTGGAATTCTTGAGAGCATTCATTAACTCTCCAATGGATTCTTCTTTGTAAAGAAGAATGAATAAAATTAGATTTTACTTTAAACTTAAATTATTTAAAATGAAACATTTACAGACAATAAGAACATAAGCACCATTTGCCATCCCTATTGTCATGCCTGATCCTTGTCAATAGTTAGACCTAACTTTTTAGTTGTAATAAGGGGGCTTCAAACCACCACCATATTGTTTCTTCCTTTGCTTTGCATTGCTTAGCCACTTGTCAAAGGACTTTTAAGGAGGACTTTACATGTATCAAGTAGCAACCCCAAAAATAGCTATTGAAAGAATAAAAAAATTTTGTCATTATTTTGGCTTGTTGTATGACTTTTAATGTTTAAGAACTTTTGTTTTAGAAGATTATAACATGGACACCATAGCTGGTGTACTAAGAGAAAGACAAAAGTTGAAAGGACATTTCTCTTTTTAAAAGGTTGGTATGCAGTCCCATGTGATACCATGCTCCCAGATAAATACTGTTGAAGACATTCCGTTCTCACAGTGAAAATTAGTGTGTGTGTCTAGCTGGGCTTTTTTCACCCCAAATGGGAGTTTGGTTAAGCACAGCAGTGCTTAGTGATTTGTATGCACTTGGGTTGAACAATAAAAATTATTTACTCTTAGCTAATCTGGTTCATTATTGCTCTCTGTTTGATGTTGAAGCCATCGGGGAGAGAGACTGAGGTGAGGTGGGAGAGAGAGACTGAGACCAAAAACAAGAATGGGGCCGTACAAAAGAACAGACGACAGAGCAGGAGATGTCAAGCAAATAAAAGGGAGACGGGGCCAGTGTGACAGCAAGAGGGTGAGAAGTGATCAGTAGAGGGTGTTGGAAGGACAGAGAGACAGCCAGATGGATGGATGCACAGGCACAGAGATAGAGAGAGAATTGCAAAAACAAGCAAAAGCAGAGGAGGGACGGGAGAGAGAGAGAAATGGGAGGTAGTGAGTCAACAAGTCTGAGGAGGTCTCGTGTCCGTTAGGACCCTTGGTAACTGTCTGACTTCCCTCTTGGTGAGTTATCGTGGAGCAAATGTAAGTTTATTGTATGCCCATTAATGAGTGGAAAATCATTTGAGAGACAAGTAGCAAATTTACCCCTAGGATTAAATTTCTTTATTTCCACTTAGTCCATGCTTTCAGATCCTGAACTTGGGTTCTGAACTGTGTTAATCATTGCTTCATATTAATATGGAAATGAGTTTACCCTGTTGCAAGTCCCAGTTTCAATCAGTATGTAATTATGAAAATTAGTTTTAAAGATGCTGTGAAAGGGTCTTGCTTTCCAGGCAATAATTAAACCTCTCAGCCATTCCTGGGTGGTTGATTTTTTTCTTCTTAATTGTTTTTTTCCTAAACTTACTTTCTGCAGGTGGGAAAAGAGTGAGTTGCTGCTGACTGTGGGATTCGTTAGTTGAGGTAGGTAAAGGTTCCATCAAGAGAGAAGGGAATGAATAGAATGTTTGAGAGCTGAAGACAAAGAAGAAGAAAGATCAGCTGCTTTCTTCTGGCCCAAAGGAAAGAATTATTTTTTTAAGTCTGAATAGAACCTTTAAAACTCCAGTTGTTTTCAAAGGAGTATTTTTGAGCCAGATCTCAAAATGTGGAGCTAAATCTCCGTTCTCAGTGGGAGCCAACCAAACATGCTTGCCAATTTCAGTTTCTGGCACTTAGTAAACAGGTGCTCAAAAATAGCAACACATAATTATTATTATTATCATCTATAAAGTGCCATGGCAGCTGTGCATTACTACAGAAGTGGAGCCTGAAAGGCTCCTAGGCATGCGGCTCTGGTGGCACCATGCACCATGCTCTTCCTGCTTCCCTACCCCCTCCTCCCAAACGAGGACCTCTCTCCCTGGAAGAGCAGAGCAAAACCACTTAGAAAGTCTTAGAGTATGAAGCCTTCAAGGATGCGTTGTAGATGTAGGCACTATTCTTCAACTTTCTATCTGTGAAAGTTGCCATCTCAGTGGGATGTTAGAAAGGAGTCTCTTGTGTACGCTGTACACAGGAACTCACTGTGGTAGGAGGAAGGGTTGCCAGATAAAATACAGGACATCTAGCTACACTTGAATTTCAGATAAACAACATAAGTAAATATGAATAAAACATTATTTATCTGAAAGTCAAATTTAACTAAGCATCCTGTGTTTTTATTTGCTAAACTGACAACCTGGGTTGCATCACCTCCACTGGGGAAGTGTTAGACTCCAACAACCTCGACTAGGCACTAATTGAGCCTGTCGTTCCTAGGGCTGTGATATGTTTCTCTGTCGTAGGTACCTTGTACGTTCTTCCAGAAGGTAGCATAGATGTAACTGGGAATAATTGTAAAAGGAAGAAGGCAGGGGGCTGGCCCCGTGGCCAAATGGTTAAGTTCGGGCATTCCGCTACAGTGGCCCAGGGTTCGGATCCTGGGCGTGGACATGGCACTGCTCATCAGGTAACATTGGGGCGGCGTCCCACATGCCACAACTAGAAGGACCGACAACTAAGATATACAACTATGTACGGGGGCGGGGTTTGGGGAGATAAAGCAGAAAAAAAAAAAAAAAGATTGGCAACAGTTGTTAGCTCAGGTGGCAATCTTAAAAAAAAAAAAGGAAGAAGGCAGAGTTTTTGGGTCAGATATCATCAGAGATTTATACAAGTTAGAATAGGCAATAAAACGAGCCTCTTAAATAAATTAGGTTGGTTTACTGACTTTGGGAAAAGTCAATGGCTGTTGATCCATCAGTGAGAAATACAAGTGTGCTTGAATCTCAACATCAGCAGTCTTCTTGGGCTATTTGGTCATCCCATCATGTACTCTACATGATTTTTAATGCACAGACACAAGATTTATTTAATGAGGAAATAGAAGGGAGTATAATTTTTAAAAATCATTGTCAAATACTGCATTTTTTATTACTTTGAGGCAGTCTCCTTTCAAGATCCTACAAATAAAAATTGTGAATAATTGCTTACTTGTTAGAACTTTGCCATTTATTTGCTATTTAAGGGAGTTAGCATAGAGTGGTGGAAAATCCTGGAGTTAAGAGAGTCAGCCCCAGTGCTCTCCCTGAATTGTTTCCTTTGTGAGTAGGTACCAACATTTATACATTCTCCGTTTCATTGTGAATTCCTGAGACTTAAGTATTCTGAGGTTGCCCTAACTTTTACGATCTCAAACTGATTTGGATCTATGTTATCAAAATCTATTTTCCCTATTTGAGTTGTATGGGACATGACCAAGGAGACTGAAAAAATTGGGTTTGATTTCTTGCATTGCTTCTGAAAGTTAAGCTTATCTACTGTCTGAGTACACTGGAATTTTGAGATACATACAGATATAGATGTATGTCAATCTCCATGTGTAGAATTTTTATCATACTGTATATAGAGTGATATACATTATATATAGACTTTTGTTTAAATCATACTGCTTTAACTGAGGAAAGTTTAAGACGAATGTGAGATGACAGGACTTTGATGCACTGCCACGTCCAGCACTTTTACAAGGCTTCCAAATGCTTTTCCCACATATTGAACTGTCACAGCAATGATCAGTGGCTCAGAATGCCTCCTGAGTTCTTGACTGGCTGCCAAAAACAATTGCTTAAGTAAATGTTTCCCGATGTCCAATGACCATTAATGTCTCCCAAATACAACTGGTTATGAGCTGAGATTTTGAAGGTGTACTGGCTATTTGTTATTAGTGCCGTTGAGTCACTTCCAACTCCTAGTGACCCTGTGGAGAGCAGAGCAGAACACTGCCCGGTCTTTTTGCACTATCCTCTCACCTTCCGGCACAATATCAGACAATGCTCTGCTGCTATTCATAGGGTTTTCATGTGCTGAAACCTGTCCACTGTGGTTGACCATGCTAGTATTTGCAATACCAATGGCATAGCTTTCAGCATCACAGCAACACGTGACTGCCACAGTATGACAGCCTACAGATGGGTGGTGCGGTTCCCTGACCGGGAAATGAACCCCAGGCTGCAGCGATGAGAGCACTGAATCTTAACCACTAGACCACCTGGGCCATTGCACACTACCAATACTTTGGTGAAATCTATAAAAAACCTTTGCTATTGTGATCCATTGGACTAGGAAGGGCAGGTACAGCCCTTCAAAGGGACAGAAGCACTTCTCTTAACATCTCTTTCTTCAGAGACCAGAGTGGGTCTCTGAACTGCCTGATGTCTCTCTTATGATAGAATCACACCAGTGCCAGCAGGAGGCAATTCATGTTGCAAGATCCCCTCAAATTTGGAACCCAGTAGAATTCAAAGACTTTCGAATAGCACGTCTCTGGATAATGACGTGAGTCCTGATAACCAGGATGTAGTTAGGCCCATCTCAGGCTTCCAGAGTTCTCCAGAGCTCTGTGTGTGGCGCCAGGGGCAATGCCTAGTCTAGGATTGAATGCCTCCTTTTACCGTGGCCAGTCTTGAGGAAGACAAGTCTTAAACTCAGGGACTTTTAAAACTTTATTTTCCCAAAGACTGAAAGGAGAACTAGCGCTCAAGGTGAGACCCCGCCTGATTGCCCAGCCTTGCAGTTAGACCACTTGTAAACTCATTGAGACAGCAGCGTGGTATTTAGTAAATAGGCGACCAGGGGCTTTGGTCAGAAGTTATTACCTAGATTCATGCAGGCCGCATAGAACTGTTCTCAGAAGAACGGTTCCTCCATTGTTTCATTATTGTTCTGAAGGAGCAGTTTGTCCTCATTATGTTCAGTATGAGAAATTTCACATTTTTGTTCCAAAGAGAACCTTTTATACCAACTTATTTCCTGTTAGGAGAAGATTGATTATTGATGTCTGCTGAGGCTGCTGGGGAGAAAGGGGGTGTGGTGGCTAAGTGATAGTCTAAACTGGATCATACTGTATTTTAAAGTTATTATAAAGTTATAGCCCCTTTTCCTTTGCACTCGGGTGTGACCCCAGAATATTTCTCAACTCAGTCTCCTAAGCAGTCATTGCTCATCAGTTGGCACTGATACGTGAGCTGATGCCCGTGTACCACTTGTGGTTTAGATGGATTATTTTCTCTACTTCTTTCTCTAGGCATTTGTATTCAAAAGCAGCTCTGTGGGTCTTTTAAAAGCAGATCTCAGGTTGGAGTCCTTTGGCCTTGGCAGAAAAAGGGCCAGGCTGCAGGCAGAGGGCTGGTCTGTCTCAATGGGAGTTGGGCATTAAGGAACACGTGTTTTGTTCCTTTAGACTCCCTGCCCTGTCACCAATGGGCATTGGGTCCTTGGACCCGGCTAGCGGACTTTTTTAGAGACATACCTTCAAAGAGAGCTAAACGACCAATATGTCCTCTTTTTGGACAAATTCAGTTCTTCCTCGCTACCCTCTCCCACAGGGCTTTATGAACCAAGTCTGTCTTATTTATATGGACTTTTAAAATGGTGGCTTTGTTTAAGCTATTGTAAAAGGTTAAATGAATCCTTCTTTGAACCTACTAACATTTTGGAATCCTCCTTTCAAAATTGTCACGCAGGCTGGGCTGTGAGTTAGCCAGAATTTGAAGTGTAAAAAGCAAAACAACTGAAAATTTGCTTCTTGTCTGTGGCTAACACTAACCCAGGCCCCTCCTGCCGCCCAGCTCTTTGTGGTATTTTTAATCAACACTGTTGTTGCTTGAACCAACCCTTGTCAGTGTTCTGATCTTGCAGGGCAGAGCTGTGTCTCCAGACAGTTAGAACCCGTTTACTTAAACAATAGACCCTCTTCTTGTCAGTTCTGCTGCTTTCAATAATTTATCTTGACTTGATCTTCATTAGTGTGTGCCCTTGGCAAAGGAGGCATACCTCCAAAGTTGGCTAATTACTCAGCTATTCAATATCAGCATGACTTAAAGGCACCTAGCCATCTCCGTGAAAGGGTGCTTCTCTGCCAGAGCCACCCTCGAATGTAGCAGGTGACAGGGACAGGGCTAGTAGTGATGAGCCAAATCCAGAGGAAATGTGGAACTCTCAAGGGAACTGTTAGTGCTTCCTTGTTCTCCAATATATTCCTCTTCTGCATGCCCATGGAAGAACTCTGGAGCCACTGCACAGCCCAAAGCCTGGAAATTAAAAGGAATTGGGATGGGGTGGGGGTGGAGGGGGTTACTACAGATAGTCCTAGAAAGTTAGCCACTGAATTTTGAATTTAGTAGTAACTATGGAAATGGGGGGGTTTAGGTAATGCTTGGCAAACCATCAAGTATGGTTGTGTCTATTGTTCATTGCACAAGGGCACTGAGCCAAAGACTTAAGTGGGGCCAAAATCCAACCCATGCTCTGTCTGGCAGAGGCTATGTTGGCCTGGAGAAAGGGAGGCCTTTTGCAAATGCATGCACAGACACTGTCCTCTCCCCGAGCTATGCACACACACACAGGGCTCATCTGTCCAGTGTGGGCTTTTCCTAATTTGCATAAAGGTTCCATATGGGCTAGTGGTGGTCCTCATGCTTCTCCCAGGTCCTCAGTAGGTCAGACATCTGTGTGAACTCTGAATCCATCTTGACCTCACAGCTCAGGAGACGGGCTCTCAGAGATCCTAGAGGGCAGGAACTCCCCTGGCATGAAATAATTTCAGGGTGCACATGACAACACTTGTAAGAAGTTATTCCCTTTTAATTCTCTTGCAGTCCTACTCATTAGTCCAGCAGAAGGTATCAGTTTGTTAAAAAGGCTAGCAGCAAGTTCATGAGATGCCTTAGTTAGCCACACCAGCCCTGGAGAGAGAGAGCTGAATCTAGACCCAGAGGCTTCTGCAGGAAATTCTTGTAGGCATTTACTAACATCTGTGGTATTCACTGTATTTATGTTTAGAATATTTTCTACCTTTGCCAAGAGATACTGGTTTTCTACTTAAAGAGCTGAAGTAACCTTTAAAGTATAATAAATATATAAAAGAAATGAGTTGGTTTCTTTGTTGTTTTAGTCAAATCTAAGTTGTCACTAGCTTGGACTGAATTTAGGAAACACCAATTTAGTGTAAAGAGACAAAATGTGAAAGGGGATTATTTGAGTGTGAGGAACAGAGGCTTTCACAGTAATACAGGTTTCTGATAACTTCTGCTAAGAAGAGAATGAGAGGAAACATCTACACTGCTGTGGGAGGGATGTCTGTTCAAATGTGCAGGTGCGCACGTGTGCTTCTGTGTTGTGCATACTTGTTCCATAAACAAAAGCTGAGAAATTGTGGACTCTGTGAATTCCTGAGGGTGGGACTAGATGATGTAGGAGAGACTGGAGCTATTTAGAAGTCAAGCAAATGACCCCACATTTTTTTCTGCAGGGAAGAAATGTTTAAAGACAGAAAGTTCCAAAGTAGAACACATCTGTTAATTGATACTTGACTCAAAGTCTTCCTTCATATGTCCCTCCATGTCTCTTTCCTTCATTCTCTATCTCTCAGTCTTTCATCTACACACACACACACACTCACACACACACTCACACACACTCACACACTCCAGTCCGCCAGTAATTCAAATCTGCCATCTCTCTTGTAGGAGAATTCCCTGCAGAAGCCACCATGTAAAGTAACAGATATGATACAGGGAACTAAGGGCATTGTTCTCAGACCTTTTTAGTGAAATGACACATTCAGCTGTTGGCATGAACGTGGTCGAGATTGCTGCAGTAAATGCACTGTTTGGTATCCAGTGACAACATTAGCTTATGTTTACATAAAGAAAAAAGTGTCGGCTGATACAATCTCAGAAAACTGCTGCCACAGGCCTTTGAAACAATTAGTTTAGACTATTTCACAGAGCATTAAGCTTAACAATGTCAGTCTGTTCCTCAATGCTCTTCAAGAAAATTTTTACAATGAGGCCAAAATTTAGGTTGGCAAAAGAGAAACCTCAAATAGGCAATCTCATCTTATTGTTTTTTAACTGCTTTTTAGAGATATAATTGACTTACAACCATAAACTGCACATAGTTAAAGTGCACAGTTTGCTAAGTTTTGGCATGTATATATCTGTGAAACTATCACCATAATCAAGATAATGAACACGTTCATCACCCCCAAATGTTTTCTTGTGCCCTTGATAGTCCCTATCTCCCACCCCTCCCTGTGCACCCTCTTTCCCAGGCAGGGAAATGCCTTCTGTCACTATAGATTAATTTGTATTTTCTAGATTTTTATGTTAAGAGCCATACTATATACTCATTTTTGTGTGGCTTTTTCACTCAGCATAATTATTTTGAGAATCATATACATTGTGTGTATCATTAGTTCATTCCATTTTACTGCTGAATAACATTCCACTGTGTGGTTATGCCACCATCTGTTTCTCCATTCACCTGCTCATGGACATTTGGGTTGTATTTGGCTTGTTTCTGGCTGTTGGCTATTACAAATAAAGCTACTGTGAACATTTGTGTATAAGTCTTCGTAGGGATGTGTATTTTCCTTTCTCTTGGTTAAACGCATAGGAGTGCCATGACCGGATCACATGGTAGTTGTATATTTAATAAGCTATCACACAGTTTTCCAAAAAGTTATACCATTTTGTGTCCCCACTAGCAGAATACGAGCGTTTCAGCTCCTCCTCCTCCTTGCCCACACTGGGTTTGTAAGCCATTTTCTCTCATTGTGGTTTTACTTAGCATTTCCTAACTGAGTAATGATGTTGAGCATCCTGTATGTGCTGTTTACCATTTGTATATCTTTGGTGAGGTGTCTGCCCATTTAAAAAATTGTACTGTTTTCTCACTCATTTTTGAGCATTCTTATATATTCTAGATACAAGTTCTTTATCAGCTGTATGCTTTGCAAATTTTTTCTTCTTGTCTATGTCTTATCTTTTTATTCTAACAGTGTCTTTCAAAGAACTAAAGTTTTAAATTTTGATAAAATAGAATTGATTAACTTTTTCTTTTGTTTTTGTTTTGTTTTGTTTTTGGTGTCACATCTGAGAAATCTTTGCCAAATCCAAAGTCACAAATGTTTTCTCCTAGAAATATGTAATTTCAACTTTTATATTTGTGTCTATGATCTATGTTAAGTTCATTTTTCTTGTATGTGCAGGATCTGGATCAAAGTTCAACTTTTTGCATGTATATCTAATTGTTTCAGTACCATTTGCAAAAAAGTCTGTCTTTATCTCCATTGAATTGCCATTGCACATTTGTCAAAAATCATTTGTTCATATATTTGTCAATTTATGTCTGTTTCTGAACTCTATTCTGTTTTATTGATCTATGTGCCTATCCTGTCTTGATTACTGTCACTAGGTAATAAGTTTGAAATCAAGTAGTTGTTTTGGTTACCCTGGGTCCTTTGCATTTTCATCTCAATTTTAGAATCAGCCTGTCACTTTCTACAAAAAGCCTGCTAGGATTTTGATTGGATGGTGTTGAATCTATAGATTGATTAGGGGAGAATTGCCATCTTAATATGTGTCTTCTAATCTGTGAACAAGGCTATAACTCTCCATTTATTTAGGTTTTTATTTACTTTGTTCAGCAATGTTTTGTATTTTTCAGTAAACTTCTTTCACATTTTTGTCAGATTTATCCCTTGGGTTTTTTTTTTCCTTGCTGAGGAAGATTCGCTCTGAGCTAACATCTGTTGCCAATCCTCCTCTTTGTTTGCTGGAGGAAGGTTCTTTCTGAGCTAACATCTGTGCCAGTCTTCCTCTATTTTTTATGTGGGTCATTGCCACAGCATGGCCACCAATAAGTGGTGTAGGTCTATGCCTGGGGACTGAACCCAGCCCACTGAAGCAGAGTGTGCTGAACTCAACCACTAGGCCATGGGCCCATCCCCCCTCAGTGCTTCCTTTTAATGGCATGGTAAGTGATTTTTTTTAAAAAAATTTAATTTTTGATTATTTATTGCTGGTATATAGAAATACAATTGATTTTTGTATATTGATCTTGTATTTTGCAACCTTACTAAAGTCACTTAGTACAAGTAGCTTTTTAAGGGATTCTATTGGGTTTTCTACGTAGGTGATCATGGCATCCTCCAAAACAGATAGTTTTACTTTGATGCCTTTTATTTCTTTGTCTTGACTTACTGTGCTGGCTAGATCTTTTAGTACAATGTTGAACAGAAGGAATGAGAGCAGACATCCTGTTCTTGCTCATAGGGGAAAGCATCCAGTCTTTCACTATTAAGTATTATATTAACTTTAGGTTTTTCATAGATATTCTTTATCAGGTTCAAGAAGTTCCCTTCTATTCCTGGTTTGCTGAGAATTTTTATCAGGAATAGATGTTGGAGTTTGTTAAATGATTTTTCTGTGTTCTTGAGATGATATGGTTTTTCTTTTTAAGTTTGTTAAACTAAATTACATTGATTTTTTGGGGTGGGGGAATTTTAAACTAACTTTGAATTCCTGCAATAAAACCTACATGGTCATGATGTATTAGCATTTTATATATTGTTAGATTCAGTTTGCAAAAATTTCGTTTCTAGTTTTTCCATCTGTGTTCATGAGGGATATTGGTTTGCAGGGTTTTTTTTTTTTTCTTGTAATGTCTTTTTCTGCTTTTGGTATCAGCGTAATGCTGGTTTTATGGAGTGAGTAGGGAAGTATTGTCTCCTTTTCAATTTTCTGGAAGAGTTTGTGTAGAATTTCTGTTATTTCTGCCTTAATTTTTGGTATAATTCACCAGTGATGCCATCTAGGTCTTGTGTTTTGCTTGTGGGAATGTGTTTAACTACAAATTCAAGTTCTTTAATAAATACAGGGCTATTCAAGTTATCCGTTTTTTCTTGAGTAAGCTTTTGTAGTTTGTGTCTTTCAAGGATTTTTCCATTTAATCTGAATTTTTGAAATTATTGCCATGAAGTTGTTCATAATGTTCCCTTATTGTATTTTAATATCTGTAGAATATGTTGTGATGTCAACTCTTTCCTTTCTGATATTGATAATTGTGTTTTTTCTCTTATTTTCCTAATCAGTCTATATATAGGGTTATGAAATTATTGATCTTCTCAAAGAACAAGCTTTTAGTTTTATATTCTTTATTGTTTTTCTGCTTTCTTCTTTTTTATTTCCTAACTTCTGCTTATTTTGAGTGTTAATTTACTCTCTTTTTCTAGTTTCTTAAGGTGGAAGCTGAGGTTATTGATTTGAGGTCATTCTTCTATTTTAATATAGGCGTTTAGTGCTGTAAATTTTTTCATAAGTATCCCACAAACTGATGTTGTGTTTTCATTTCCACTTAATTCAGAGTACTTTCTAATTTTATTTTTAACTTCATCTTTGACCTATGATTTATGTAGAAGTGTTGTGTAGTTTCCAAGTATTTGTTTAGTTTTCAAATATGTGGGGGATTTCCCAGAGGTCTTTCCATTATTAATTTCTAATTTAATCCATTGTAGTGAGAGAACTATATCTTGAAATATTTTTAATCTATTTAGACTTGTTTTATGGCTCAGAATATGTTCTATCTTGGTAAATGTTCCACGTGCATGTGAAAAAGAATTTATGTTCTACTTTTAATGGGTGGAGTGTTCTACAACTGCCAGTTAGGTCACGTTAGTTGATAATATGTCCTTACTGATTTTCTGTCTGCTTATTCTCTCAATTGTTGAGACACGAGTATTGAAATTGCCACTTATAATTATGGATTTGTCTATTTCTCCTTGCAGTTCGATGTTTTTTTTTTTTTTTAAAGATTTTATTTTTCCTTTTTCTCCCAAAGCCCCCTGGTACATAGTTGTGTATTTTTAGTTGTGGGTCCTTCTAGTTGTGGCATGTGGGACGCCGCCTCAGCATGGCCTGATGAGCGGTGCCATGTTTGCGCCCAGGATTTGAACCAGCAAAACCCTGGGCTGCCGAAGCGGAGTGCGCAGACTTAACCACTTGGCCACGGGGCCGGCCCCCAATGAGTTTTTATTTTATGTATTCTGAAGCTCTGTTAATAGGTTTATAAACATTTAGGATTGCCATATCTTCTTGATTAGTGACTACTTTATCTTGAGGAAATGACTTTTATTCCTGGAAATACCTTTTTGCTCTGAAATACATACTATCTGATATTAATATTGTCACTCAAGTTTTTTTTTTTTTTGACTAGTGCCAGCATCATTTTGTTTTTAATCTATTTATGTCTTTATATCTAAAGTATGTTTCTTATAACCAGCATATGGTTGGGTCTGTCTCTTTATCCAACTGACAGCCTTTGACTATCAGTTAGGGTGTTAGACCACTTATGTTGAATGTGATTGTTGATATGGTTAAATTTAAACCTTTCATCTTGCTGTTTGTTTTCTAACTGTTCCTTTTGTTCTTTGTTCCCCTGTCCTTATTTTTCTGGCTTCTTTTGGATTGAGCTTTTTTAATGATTCCATTTTAGCTACTTTGTTGATGTAATAGCTATATCTGTTTGCTTTATTTTAATAGTTGCTTTAGAGTTTATAGTATACATCTTTAAAGTATCATAGTCTACCTTAAAGTGATATTATTCTACTTCACTCACTTTACAGTAGTCTGCTTTCATTCCTACTCCCTCCTCAGCCTTTTTGCTAATTTTTCATACATATGTAAGATGTATGTATCCCACATATGTACCCCACAATACATTATTATTTTTGTTTAAATGAAATAGTTAATATTAATATTTATTAAAGAGATTTAAATAATAAGAATATAGACAACAATATCGTGTTATAGTCATGAAACTTGCTAAGAGACTAGAACTTAATTATTCCTACCACTAAAAAGAAATGATAATTATGTAACGTATATCTGATAGAGGTACTAATTATCGCCACAATGGCAATCATGTTACACTATATAAAGTATCAACTTAACATGTAGTACACTTTAAATTTACATAATACTATATGTTAAACATATTTCAATTAAAAAATAAATAATAAGAAAAAATCTTATGTATTTATCCATGTGCTTATTATTTCTGGTGTCTTTCATTCCTTTGTGTAGATCCATGTTTCTACCTAGTATCATTTTCCTTCTGTTTGAAAGACTTCCTTTGATAGTTCTTATAGTGCCTGTTTTAAAGCTTTTGTATGTATGAAAAAGCGTGTATTTCACCTTTGTTTTGAAATATATTTTTATTATGTGTAAAAAATTGTAGGTTGGCAGTTTTTTCCTTTCAGAACTTTAAAGATGTTCAACCATCTTCTCACTTGCATTGTTCCTGATCAGAAATCTGCTGTCCTCCTGATCTTTGTTCCTCTGTACAGAAATGTGCCTTTTTTCCTCTGGCTACTTTTAAGATTTTTTTAAATCATTTGTGGAGTTTGATCATTTATGTGCCTTGCTGTAATTTTATTCATAATTTTTGTGCTTGGGGGTTCATTGAGTGTCTTAGATCTGTAAGTTTATAGTTTTCGTCAGATTTGGAGAAATCTTAGCCTATATTTCTTCAAATTTTTTTTCTGTCTCCTACCCTCTTCTCTTTTTTTTTTTTTGAGGAAGATTAGCCCTGAGCTAACTACTGCCAGTCCTTCTATTTTTGCTGAGGAAGCCTGGCCCTGAGCTAACATCCGTGCCCATCTTCCTCTACTTTATACATGGGACGCCCACCACAGCATGGCATGCCAAGCGGTGCCATGTCTGCACCTGAGATCTGAACTGGCGAACCCTGGGCCACCGAGAAGCAGAATGTGCAAGCAACCGCTGTGCCACCGGGATGGCCCCTCCTACCCTTTTCTCTTAAGGGAACTCCAATTACGTGTATCTTAGGCAACAAAGTTGTTTTGCGGTTCACTGATGCTCTTTCCATTTTTTAAAATTATTTTTTCTCCCTTTGTTTCATTTTGGATAAATTTTGTTACTGTTGTGAAGTTTCCTAATCTTTTGTTCTGCAATGTTTAGTTAGCCATTAATCCCATCCAGTGTGTTTTTCATCTTAGACATTGTAGTTTCCTTTTGTAGGAATTTGGTTTGGGGCTTTAAAATTTTTTCTATATCTTTATTTCACTTTTTGAACACGTACAATGCAGAAATAGTAGTTTTAATGTCCTTGTCTGATAATTCTAACATCTTTGTCTGTTTTGGATGGTTTTGACTGATATTGTGTTTTCCTGTTTCTTATCATGCTGAGTAATCTTTGGGTGCTAGATATTGTGAATTTTACCTTGTTAGGTGCTGAATATTTTTGCATTCCTGTAAGTATTCTTGAACTTTGTTCTAAGATACAGTTAAACTTCTTGGAAACAGTTTTATCATTTTTGGTGTTCTTTTAATATTTGCTAGGCAACATTTAGTCTAGAGCAAGTATTCTCTGCTATTGAGTGAAGACCCTCCTGAGTATTATTCTCTATGCCCCATGAGTTATGAGGTTTTTTAATCAAACTAGCGGAAATGGCAATTTGTAGATCATAATGTATTATATTATTCAACTTTAATGTAAAATATACTTGTATTGTAGATATGTTTCCCTCATTCATTCAATGATTGTTTTTTGAATGCGCACAATGTAGTAGATATCAGGTGTAGAATAGCAAATCAAATCCTTGCTCTCAAGGAGTCTTCATTGTGTGGCTGGAGAGAGATAATAAACTAGTAGTTATATAATATGTAAGGTAGTAATATGTGCCTTGGAGAAGAATAATAAGAGTAAAGAGAGAGAGAGGTGGAAAGTGGGATAGGGTGCAGTGGTATATGGGTGTCTGAGAAGAACTCTTTGAAAAGGTGACATTTGAGCGGAGACTAGAAGGAAGTGAAGCAGCATGCCAGGTGACTGTCTGGGGGAAGGACCTTCCAGACGTTTATACTAATAAGTGCTGAGATGGAATAATAGGTAGAAGGAGTGGGCTTGGTGTGTTTGAGGAAGAGCAAGGAGGCTAGTGTGGCTGGAGTGTCGTGAGAAAGTGAGGAAAGGAAGAGAGAGGTGATGGCAGAGAGAGAGCGCACTAGGAGGATGGGTAATCCTATAAGGCTTGGCTGCGTGTGGTAAGAAGTTTGGTTTTTATTTTAAAGATGATAGAAACAATTTAGGGGTTTTGAAAAAGGTAATAATGGCATGACTCAACTTACCTTTTTAAAGGGTTATTCTTGTTGCTATGTGGAGAATTGACTGTAGGTAAAGGGTGGCAGCAAGGAGACCAGATTAAAAACTGTCATAATCATCTGGGCCAAAGGAGTAGGTAGTGGTGAAGGTGATAAGAATCATCAGATTCAGGATATATTTAGAAATTAGAGCCGGCAGGATTTGCTGATGGGTTAGATGTAGGGTGAAAAAGAGAGAAATTAAGAATGACTTCAAGGTGTTTTTTTTGGTTGGGTTTTGTCCCATCTTCCCCTGAAGCAACAAGAAAAATAAAGTTGCCATTTCCTGGGATAGAGAAGACTGCAGGAGGAGAATCAAGAGTTCAGTTTTGGGAGCCAGCCCAGTGCTGTAGTGGTTAGGTTTGCACGCCCTGCTTCAGCGGCCCGGGGTTCGCAGGTTCAGATCCTGGATGCGGACCTACACACTGCTCATCAAGCCACACTGTGGCAGCATCACACATACAAAATAGAGGAAGCTTGGCACAGATGTTAGCTCAGGGACAATCTTCCTCACCAAAAAAAAAAAAAAAAAGAGTTCAATTTTGACATGTTAAGTTTGAGATTCCCTATGAGATGTCAAGCAGGCAGTTGGACATAGAAGTGTAGAGTTCAAGTGAGAAGCCTGGGTTAAGAGGCATCAATACATAGAAGACATTTAAAGCATAGGCCTGGATGAGATCACCTAGGGAATAAGTATAGATGGAGAATGAAAGAAGGCTGAGGATTGGGATTATCCAACATTTAGAGGTCAAGAAGATGAGGAAGAGCCATCAAGGGAGACCAAGAAGGAACAATCAAAGAGGCAGGATGATATCTTTGAGAGTGACATCCTAGGAGCCAAGAGAAGAAAGTGTTTCAAGAAAGAGGATGCAATATACTATGTCCATTGCTATTCAAAGTTAATAACAACGAAGTCTCAGAATTGACTTTGGGATTTGGCAATGTGGAGGACATTGGTGGCCTTGCCAAGTGCAGTCTTGTTGAAGCAGTGGGAATGAAAGTCTGACTGGAGTGAGTTCAAGAGAGAATGGAGAAGAGAGAGGGGCAACAGTGGGCATGCATGGTCTTTGGAGTTGTGTTGCAAAGGGGAACATAGGGATGGAGTGTGAGCAGATGCATATGCCTGACCAGCTTAGATGTCTTAAAGGAGACACAGGAAAGTGTTCCCTTTGGTTACTGTGAAAGAGAGATTGAGTGGACCTGGTAGAGAGGAGGTGGAGGAAAATTTTACTTTCCCCTTTATAAGTTTGTGTACTGTTTGATTGTTTTCCCCACCAAGCCTGCATTGCTCTTATTGAGAAGCAACCTCACAAGTTTATATTAATAGGTAAAAATACATCTAAAGATGGAATATGGTATACATAGTATGATTAGGTTAAACAAAAAGCTATGCAGAGAAAAGACAAGAAGAAAATGCATAAAGTATAAAAATAATACTATATAGTATAAATGGAATGAACTTTGGAATCTGGGAGTACTTGGGGCTAAAATCTGGCTCCCATACAAATCACTTAAAATCTGTTAGCCTTGGTTTCCTTATTTGTAATATGGATAGAAAAATACTACCGTCATCAAGGGTTAGTGTGAAACTTAAATGGAATAATATATGTTAAGTGCTTAGAAATTAGTAAGTTCTTGGGCCATTATTATTATTCCTTCTAATTTTCCATATTTTCCAATGTTTTAAAAAGGGACAAAATATTCAGATATTACTAGTGTAATTGAAAATTAGAAACCTTGAAAACGGACTGGAACAACAGTTGCTGAAATGTTAGCAGTGTTTGGTTCTGGATCATTTTCCATTCAGTATAGGCTTTGTGTTTTTAATACCAAGAAGCTAACAAATAAAGAGTTCCTTTGCACAGAAGGAGAAGGTGGTCTGTGTTTTCTGCACGGGGCACTGACTGGCTTGTTGAAGGAGAGAAGAAGGTGTATAGAGAGGGGTGGTCGGAGCGGAACTGAAAGCTCAGATGCTAACTACCATCTGGAAATTCAGCTGGAGAAAATCTAACGCATCCGAAAAGTAGGTTAATGAAAATGTGATTTCATTTATAGACAGCCTTGAAGGCTTGCGTCTGCTGCCTAGGTTGAGCTCTGCCTGGGAGGCGTGTAAGGAGGGCGGCTTGTAAGGACACTTCCAGTTGAGCTCCTGTCCTGGTTTCATTATTCATGGCGCCCTCTTTCACTTTCAGAAGTGTCCTAATGTGGATGATAAGTTATATGATTCCGCCTAAATAGGGATGTGGAGCTCTTAAAAGTTTCACAGGACTCAGTAATGCTCTTGGATGGTTTTGCTCAAAGATTTTATGTTAGGGTGGGGAGCAGAACGATAGGCCAATGAGATTAAAAGGATATCAAGGTCAACTTCCAGATTTAAATTCTGTGATGAAGTTGAGAAAGATAATTAACATTTGGGCTGGGGAGACAGGCCCCATAGTGAAGTTTTCTGTCCTAGCTGGGTGGGCAGTGTAAGTATGGGTTCTCCGTATAGGCCAGGGGGAGCAATATTAAGTAAACTATGTTGCAGACTGTATGGTTCTATTCAAATGTAAAGTACTTTCGTGTGTATTATTCCATTTGAGTCTCATTATTTTCTCTAGTGTTTTTTTAAAAAGTAGATATAGGAATAGCTAGTAATTGATTGATCTGCGAGTAAAACCTATATTTCCTGATGTTCTTTCCATTATAGCACATATCTGGGAGCCTTTTTTACACTCTCCAGGGAGGGTAGGGCTTTTTCTGACCAGGGCAAAAAGTGAGTTTAGGTGGCTTTCTGGAGTGAACTGCATGGTTGCTTTTTCAGGAGTCCAAGTTATCTTCACTGTATAAGATGTCTTTGCTACATAAGATATTGAGAAGATGAAGAGTTGTAGACTGAAAAATCCTTGCCCATTTCCAAAATGGAATAGTAGTGGCTTGACTACTGTCAGATTTGAGTATGTGCCATTTATCTCAACACTGGAAATTCCATTCCTTTCTCTTTCCCTCTGAAAGCCTAATAAAGCAAAGAGAAGGAGAGCTGTGGAGAGAACAGGTCAAAGAACTTCAAGGGGTTGACCTGATACCATTTGAGGCTCTTGCTTAGTACCTTACTCACATATCAACTTGTAAATTAAGGCTTACAGTATGGAATTCAAGGATTGAAAGGAAAAATAAGAGCTTATAGCTAGTTGCTTTCAACTCTTTTTCTGAATACATAATCTTTAGAGAAAAGTCTTATCATTGTAAGTAATGCTTTTATCTCAATGCCAAGTGATATTTCATTTTGATCTAGGAATCCGAGGTTTGGATATATATTTCTTTTTGAAAAATATTATCAGTTTATGCTGCTCAATTAAGTAACTACTGATAAAAAAAAAAAAAAACCAATACAGCTCTTCCCTGCTGTCCTAAAACCACATCAAGACCCCCACATATCTGAGAGAAGGAAATTGTGCCGTAAGCCTGAACACAGAAGCCATCAAGGCTGGTCCCCATTAAAGCTGGGCTGTCAGCAGCCTGCAAAGTAGAACGTGGGGGATGTTGAAACTTAAAGTTCATCTTTAACATGAAGGGGCTTCGCACAATACTGTTCTGAGGGCTAATCTTTAGTGACAGATGTAGAGAAAGGAGCCTCAAGTGTTATTAGGAAAACCCAAGCCTTCCATCCTAAGCCCTTTTGGCTTTATTTTAGGCATCAGCCAGCAAGCCATTGCCAAGAATATGTCTGAAGGGACTGATTCCAGCTATTTCAAAGGGCCTCGTTTTGTATAAAGTACTTAGAGAATCATGCAGTATTCTATTCTGTGGTATATTTTATATATATCATAATGACCACAAATATCAGTGATCCTAATGATTTTTTTCCAATGGCAGCATGGACTTGTGGACAGAAAGCTCATAGAGTTGGGAGGCAGTCCTTACTACAGTGATTTAATTTAGATTAAATTAGAGAAGTTGTTTAAACTTTTGTTGCCTCAATTTTCACACTTGTAAATGGAGATTCTAATAACTTTTCTATGTTACTGGGATATTTCCAAGGTCAGATGGATGATTAGATGTCAGATCCTTTGAAAAACTAGAACTCTGATTATGGTAGAGACTTACAGTGCTGACCTATGGCTAGTTAATCTTCATGGAAAAATTCTTGTCTCTGGCTCCCTTTGCAATTGGGCAGGTCATGTGACTCTTTCTGCGCAATGGGTTGTGATTAAATATGAGTCGCTTCTGGGCCAGACTATTTGATTGCTGGCATGAGACTCTTTAGGGCTCTTTTCCTCTGCTGTGGTGATTGTGGAAATGTGTTTCCTCATTTAGAGCTGTCTCAAATTCTAAGATGACATATGGAAGATGGTTATCTGGAAGAGGTGCCTGGACCCACCATGGGCTTTGAGTCACCAAGAAATAGACTTATACTGTGTCAGATCACTGAGCTTGAAGAGCTGTTTCTTATGACAGCATAATGTAGCCTATCCAAGCTGCTTGAGATGTAAAGAAGTCACAAAAGTATTCGTGGGCCAGCCCGGTGGCGTAGCGGTTAAGTTTGTGTGCTCTGCTTTGGTGGCCCGGGGTTTGTGGGTTTGGATCCTGGGCACAGACCTACATACCACTCATTAAGCTATGCTGTGGCACCGTGCCACATACAAAATAGAGGAAGATTGGCATGGATCTTAGCTCAGCGACAATCTTCCTCAAGCAAAAAGAGGAAGATTGGCAACAGATGTTAGCTCAGAGCCACTCTTCCTCACCAAAAACAAAAACAAAAACAAAACTGCGATTATTACTCAGGAGTCTCCCAGATCCGTCCTAGTATTTACCACTAATTTGCCAGTATGCCATTTTCTGACCTAATGGATTTGAATCTGATTATTTTGACTCTCTTTCCTTCCCTCCAGCCCCAAGAATCTCTAATGTCCTTTTGGGTGCAACCTGAAAGAACAAACTGTATTAGCAGTCATAGTATACTGCCAGTAACAATATCAAAGGAGCTAAGTACTGTATCCAGCATATAATAGGTACTCAACAAACATCTATTGACCATAGGAAGAGAAATTGGATGATGTGACTGTTACCAGTGATTTCATGTGGCAAACTCTAGTAGTCAACCTTCAATTCTCATCTTATGTGACCTCACAAGCAGGGTTTGGCACATTTTATCACTCCCTCTTTCTTGAAACTCTTTTTGATGCTTGGCTTCCTGGACACCAGAATCTTCTAGTTCTCCTCCTGTCCCAGTGGTCACTCCTTGGTCTCCTTTGCTGAATCCTCTTCTTCCTGACCTCTAAATACTGGAGTGCCTAGAGCTCAGTCTTTGCACTTCTTCCCTTTTATTTGAGTCTCTCAGTCGTATCTGCTCTCTGTTCTACTATTGAATGATTTCTTTTTATTGATTTTTACATTCTCTTTTATAGAGAGAATATTAACTCTCTGACTATCCTACATTGCTGATAATTTTCCTCATTTGTCATTAGATTTTTACTTTATAGTTTTTACATATAGGTATTTTACATTTTTACATAATCAAATATGTCTTTTTTTTAAAGGCTTTTGGAGTTAGTGTGGGATTTGGGGGATTAGTTAACATGAGATGTGATGATGCCTAAAATATGAAAGCAGTCTCTACATTAAAGCCACTTTCCTCTGCACACCAGGGCCATGTTGTTCATCTGTAATTGTTTGGGCATGTTTTTTGGGTTATTAGCTATATGGCAAAGGATCATGTTTTAATCCGTATTCTTGCCAAATTACCCTGTTACTATAATAATAATCTATTACTGTGTAACAAAGCACTCCAAAATGTAGTTGCTTAAAACACCAATAATCCTTTATTGTCTCTCTTGGTTTCAGTGGTTCAGTAACTCAGAAGTGGCTTGGCTGGGCGATACTGCATCAGGGTTTCTCATGAGGTTGTAGTCAGGTGTTGACCAGGGCTGCCATCATCTGAAGGCTTGACTGGGGCTGGAGGATTGACATCTAAGGTGACTCACATGGCTTGCAGTTGATGCTGGTAAGTCCATCCCTTTTCATGTGGGCCTCTTCATGGGACTGCTTGAGTGTCCCATGTCACTGCTTGAATGATGTGATGCTTGGCTTTCCCCAGAGCAAGTGATCCAAGAGACCAAGGCAGAAACTCCAATGTCTTTTATGACTTAGCCTCAGAAATCACACATCATCATCCACCTAATTCCGTTGGTTGCATAATAGACCAGCCCTCCTTCAGTGTGTGTGTTGGGCTTTGGAGACAGCTCTACTGAAAGTGTGACAACCGGGAGGTGAGATGGTCAGGGGCCACTATGGAGGCTGGCGACCATAGTCAGGAATGCAACTGATTAGTACTGGGGTTTATCCAAAGCACTGTTAACCTTACACTCTACTCAAGTAGAACAGAGATGGATCAGCTTTTGCAGACTATTTGCTCGAATAGGCCCTCCAGGCAGAAGGTGTCTGAGATCGCACTTATGTTGTACCTCTGGTACACTTTCGGGGACTAACATTGTTATTCTTGATTTTATACTTCCTCCATGCTCGTCTGAATCTAAATATTTTGAAGAAAATAAATCAGACAGGGGCAAGAAAATGTTTAAGACAGAGTAAAATCGCTGTTAAATAATAGCAATAACTTTTATTATTGAGTGCATGCTATGTGCCAGATATGTAACAGACTCTTTTCATAAGTTGTATCCTATTTAGTCCATCCAATAGCCATTGATGGAAGGTGGTGTTATCCTCTTTTTAAATATGACAAAACTGATGCTCGTAGTAATTCGTCCAAGGTCATGCAGCAAGTGGTTGAGCTGAGACTTGAACCCAGGTGTGTCTATCTTCAAAGGCCATGGTTGTCCCACTGCCTCTCACTGTATCCCATCGATTTAAACACATACACACATGAAGTGTTTGGGCATCAAAAAAACTGCAGAGTGTGTTATTTGGAAAGATCTGTCAAAGGTAAAAGATCCAGAAAAATGTAATCCCAGATACAAAAGCACTCTTAAAATGAAAAGTGCTTTATAAATGTAAGGTGGCAGTGTTATTAATATTATTCAGCTCAGAGAAATAAGAAAATGAATCATGTATAATTCCTCTATTTCTTCTTCAGTCAGACTATCACAGAACACCTGCCCATTAATCCTTATCCTGTTAAAACAATAACTGCCTATCCAGGTAATACATTGGAGTTAATGTGTAATTAAAGAAAATTATCATCCACTCGGCTATGAAATAGGAATGGCAATATTTCAAGTTAATATATATATTCTAGACCGATAAACGTTTTAGATTAGGAAACTCTGCTAAAATGTATAATTTAGGAAGATATCAAATCATCAGTTTAAAATTAAAGCATAAAGTGCTTTATGTCCATAAAAGCATTTTGTTGTAATGTCGATATGGTGTCATATTTGTCTTCAGGACAAAGACATTGTCTTTCTGACAAGCGCTGTTTAAAGAAAATAGGACTTGGGAATGGGGAAAGCATGTTTCTCTTGAATTTCCTCTTTTTCAACATGTTTGTTGGTGGTATTAACACATTAGCGATGAACTGAGATGGTGGTCTTGGGGTGGGGGATGGTATGTAGCCCTCATTACTGCACCTTGGCACCCAGCCCACAGACACCAGCAGCAAGAGCAGTGATTTCATTTTAAAAGGAGTTAGAAGAATGTGAAGAAGGTCATGACCATCAATCTGTTATCACTCTGTTAGATAGGATCTCTTTAAGGAGGAGCAAGAAACATATTTTAAAACTTCCAATGAAGGCTCCCAAATGACGATGTTCATCTTACCACTTTCTAATGAAAGTGCTCAGTCTCTGAAACAGAACTCACAAGCACAGCAGCACAAAATTTGTCTCAGAAAATCCTTTCGTTTTAAAGCGTCCCAGCTAGAGTCAGCGTGTACAGTCAGTATATACAGGGAGGCAGGCATATGAAAGCAAAAAAATATTTTTCAGTCCGATTAGGTTTCATTAACTTTACATTCTTGTGAGTGAGTCAGTAGTCATCCTACTGCAGAGGAGAGAAATGAAGACTGCCGTTAAATGTCCTACTTAAGGCTGCTTATCGATTGGAGGGTAAGATATACTTTGAGGAGCCTTCATCTCCAAGAATACACCACTCCTATCACTAGCGGTAGCCATGAGGTCTCTGGATATTATACTCATTGTTTTATTTTAAAGGATATTTTAGAAAAGAAATAGATAGTACTTAAAATCTGAGTCCTCTAACATTGGATTTACTTTTGTGAAATTTTACCTAACATTTAGGTGCATGCATATTTATTTTTACTTAATTAAAATTTGAATGTATGTTCAAAATATCTGTTCAAATATCCATTCTACTTACCATTATTATTATAAACAATTTTTTTGCTGCTATGAAGTCTTAATAATAATATTTCATGTTGGCATCATAGCCCATCAAGTTTATATGTCATAATTTAATTATTCCCTTACTGTTGGACATCTAGATTGTTTTCAGAATTTCCCCTGCTGTTGATGACAATGTAATAAACTTCTTCATGAATATATATATATATTTTTTCCCTAACTTGATTTTCTTAAGGTAAATTTTTCATGAGTAGACTTAGAGGGTCAAGGTCACTTTTATGGTTTATGTGATTATCTTCCTGATAGATGGTGAGTGATTTTTCTTCTGTTTTGTATTACTTTTTGAGAGTGTGATCTGCACCTAGGAGTTCTTATAGCACTGATATGCCTGATCAGATTTGAAGATTGTATCAGTAAATGGTCCTAGCAGAACACAGAATTCACCTCATTAGTTCAAATGAAGAGAATTCAGTGAAAGGCTGCCCACAGAAGTGTGTGCAGGGTGAGAACAAACAAGGGATTACAATGCTGGAGAGCCATGGCCAGCCCTGCACTGAGGGGACAAAAGAAGGAAGAAGCATTTCATGAATGCTCATGGCCAGCCCTGGACTGAGGGGACAGGGAAGGAAATAGTGTTTCGTGAGCACTTAGAGCTGCCATGGAGGGAGCCCCACACTGGGGCTGGGGCTGTGGAGGGATGCAACTTCCACCAGTGATACTGAGCTGTGGGGAGTGGGAGGAAACACCCCAACCTCCCTTTCCTTCCTCGCTCCAATCTCCTGCCAGTGCCGCCATTGGCCAAACCCAACTCGAAGTCAGCTGGCCCAGGAACCTGGGTGATGCGGCCTACATGGGTCGCCCTCGTGGGGCACAGAGCAGGGCAGACAGTGGATCTCAGGCTGGTAGAGGTGAGGTACAAATGGCAAAAAGAACTAGCACAGTGATGATGGGAAGTTTATTTCAATGGCAGTACAGGGTCTATTTTGCAGAATCTCAAGTTTGGATGATATTTCACAGATCTCTGGACGATATAGTCTCTGAGAAAGGCCTTAAATCTTGCATTTCCTTTGTTCTGAAAACTAGTTCACAATGCAAGAGTAGGGGACAGAGAAAGACCACTCAGCACTGACGAGAACAAGTCACATGTCTGCTGGGTTCTCCGTTTGCTCCTTGGCAGTCTTTGTAGTTATCTATGTCAGCTCTGATTTTATTCCATGTGCAAGCTGTTCCACATCTCCTCCAGCTCCTTACTTCACCCTCAAGGTTTTGATCCAAGTATGTTTCTAGTTTCAAGGACACACTAAGGGCAGATTATCTGTAAGAACCTAGTCACAGACAGCATTCCATAGAGCAGTTTCTCACGCTGGGAGCTGAGGGCCTCTGAGCATTTGTGGACTTCGGGGGTTTGTGAGCCTTCTGTAAGAGTTTTAAAATGTTGCTTTCATTTGGATGACAATAAATATTTAATCTAGATGTATTCTGGATCATTGGATAACTGTCTTATAACAGCACTGTGGCATGATTTCAGTGTCTGCACCTGCATTTAGGTTTGTGATCAAATTAGCGTCAAGTAGAACCAGTTAAAATGTGGAGCATTTTTAAGAAAAATCAGGGTAGAGTTAATGTGATGCCAAAGCACTATTTACATTTAAAGACCAAATGCCTGCAGAGCAGGCTGATGAAGAAAGGTTTCACAGTATTTCCAGTAGAGGAAGTGGTGGGAGAATCCAGTCATCACATAGAACATGGAAGTAAATGCTTGTCGAGCTCAAAACGACTCATGCTAGAACAATCAGTGACCAGTACCATTTATATCCTCACTGGGGCAGCAATGTGGTTTCAGGAGAACATCATCTGGTGTATGTTATATTAATGTTATGAATTCGAATGCTATTGTTTGTATAGTTTGGGTTGTGTTTATTTATACATCTGCTTTGTATAGATTAAGGGCACTACATCTAAGAATTTTGTACCTGGTTTCATATTGGTTGTTTTCTAAGGAACACACTAAAAACAATAAAGTTAACACTGGGGGATTTGAGGGAACATATTTCTTTTAAAAAGTCTGTATGTAATTCAAGTTGGACAATTACTGTGTGGAGTTAAGAACACTCGACTGGTAATCTCAGTCTCTGTGAAGTGATTAAGGCAGGAAAGAAAGGAGGAGGGAAGGAAGGAGGAAGGAAGGAATTTTTTTAAATGTCTCTTAGCTCTAAAAAGACTTTATGAATCTTCACCCCAAGAATTCGTGAAGTTTTGGATGATTTAGTAGAACATATTAAGGAAATACTCATCATATTAGCCAACAGGATCCCACTGGCTCCTTTGTCCCGTGCTTTTCTAGTTTGCACTCTTTCCTATGGAATCCAAGGGTGGTTCTTCCTCTTCCTATCATGACCAAGTAGCATTGTGAAATCTCATAAATGTTTGCTGACTGATTTTCTGAAGTATTAACTTCATTGGTTGGAAATATTAAAGAATGTCTCTTCCTTTTAATTCCTCACTGCACTGCCTCTCCAATAATGTGGATTTTGAATGCAACACTTCTTGGGGGATCCCAATATATAGTCCTTTTGGGGGCTGGGAGAAACTGCCTTGTCATCAGTGACAGTTTTTCCATTGGGCAATGTCTTCTCTGTGCACAGAGCAGATCATTTATAACAACACTCAGGGCAATTATATGCATGTGGGAAAACCAGGTAATGGTGTGTTTGGTATTAAATACACAGGTCTGGTCTTTAGGCAGGGGTTATAAAACATGTTATGTAAGTGAGGGATCATATGATACTATGAACAGGTGTGCATGCTGGAGTAGTCTGGTATTCTCAACTAGGCAACACCATTTGTTTTTAGCAACTCTAGAGTAGAATCATTTTTAATGCTTCTAAAGTTATAGTAACAGGGCAATTATTAACTATTGTCTCTGCTCACCAGTTCTTCGAGTGGAGTTCATCAGTGGGAGAGATCATCCAAAAAATAGATAGTTCATAAATAATTAGGAACTCGCATTGAAATGTGTCCTGCAGTTTCTCCCTTGTCAATTGACCCTTCTACTGTTTGCTTTAGGATTATGTATAAAGTGGAGCCTGCGTTCCACAAGTTAAGATTCTGGTTACAGTGCTGCTCTTCCCCATCCCTCTTCCCACCTCCTTATCCCCATACCAGCCTCATTGTCCAAGTCATCATGAAAAGTGATGAAGAAATGGCCACAGGAAGCTTCTTGGGGTCATTTTCCTGGAGGCCAACCCCAGTACTCAGAAAGACCCAGACTCAGTAACCAAGTTGCTAGGAAACCTGTGAAGAAGGGAGGTCTTCACTCTGACTTTTATTTTCCTGGGAAGAAAGTTGATGTGGGTTGATGAGGTCTGACTGCATCTAACAGAAAAATCCCAGGAGGATGTTGGGCTTTCCCAGTCGAATATAAACCTTTCGCATCACCTCTTCTCCACCACCCCAAACCTCTCGATTGGTGATACCCAGGAACTCAGACACATCTGCACCTACAAGTCCATGCAGTGACTTTACAAGTCACTCATCTCCAGGCATGTTTGCTAAGGTCAAACAGTGCCTAGCCCCAACAAAGCTCTCCACAAACAAAGCCACAATAAGTAGGTTACTTTCTAGACACAGCTGAAAGTTTGACTGCCAAAACACTGCCTTTCCTCCTCCTCCAGGCCTTTTCTTTCCTCAGAGCTCCTCCTCTCTCAGGGAAGCCACTCTGCCTCCAGGGGTTACAGAACCCACCCAGGAATCTCATTCTCATCAGAGTTGGTAACTCCTCCCCGCCCCCCAACTCTTCCAACCTGGATCACAAACTGGGGAGAGTCAGGTCTAGTGTGGGAGAGGAAGTAGTAAGTGAGTCCTTGTGTGGTCCAGGTGGATTAGGGCCGTGCCGCCATTTTCCCCCATTGTGAACCAAGGTAGTTAGTATCATTACGCAGTCTCCAAACAACCTAGCACCTTGGAGTGCTTTCACCACCCTCTCATGAGTTGTATTCTATTGCTGTCTAATATTTTAGTTCTGACTTTTTTTACCACCACTAGGTATACTTTAGTTTTATCATTATTTTACAGAGGTAGTTAAAAATATCCGTATAAAATTACCTACATAATTACCCACTTCTCTGCTCACCATTTCTTGCATGTCAGATATTCCTCTGGGTTCATTTTCCTTCTTCCTAAAGTACATCCTTTAGACATATCTTTAGTGAAATTCTTTGATAATAAACTCTCTGTTTTTGTTTATAAGAAAATGTATTTATTTCATTCTCATTCTTAAAAAACAGTTTCATTGGGTGTTCTGGTTAACAGTTATTTTCTCCTAGCACTTTGAAGATAATTTGTGTCTTCTGACTTTAGTTGTCACCGTTGAGAATTCTGCTGTCAGTCTAATTGATGATCTCTTTTGTGGCTGCTTTTATAGTATTGTCATTTGGGTATTCTGCGGTATCACTTCAGTATATCTAGATGTGAATACTTTTTACTTATTTGGCTTGGTATATAGTATGTTTTCTGCATCTTTGGATTGATGTCTTTCATCATTTCTAGAAAGCCGTAGGCCATTATGTCTGGAATCTGACCCCCCTCCAGTCTCACATCTCTCCTTCTAGACTTCCATTGTCCTTGTGTTCAACCTTCTTATTCCATGCTCCATGCCTCTTAATATCTTTTTAATATTTTCTCTTTATGTCTTTGCTGCATTCTGATTACTTTTTTTCAGAACTCTTATCAGTTCAGTGATTCTGTCTTCATCTGTGTAAATCTGTGGTTTAACCCATCCATCAAGTTTTTAATTTCAAAGATTTTATGTTGTTGTTCTTTCTAAAGATTCTCTTTGGCTAATTTTCAAATCTTTCTGGTCATTTTTTTAAAAGCCTCTTTTTGTTTCTTCATTTATTTCATATTTTGTTATATGAAATATTTCCTATATAGTATTATTCTATATCTGAGCATGCTAAATATTTGCTAATTAAGAGTGTAATTCTGTTTTTTATTGTTTTTGGCAACTCATTCATGTTGCTTTGTTTTCTTGTGTTTTGAGGAATTTTTTTGAGAGCTTATTTGATTAAATTTAATTTATAGTGATGTTAAGGGCTTAGATGGAGAGCTTTCCTCCAGAGAAGATTTGCATTTCTTGTGTCCTGGAGCCTGGGGATGGGACTGGCCTAGGACTATGTTAACAACCTTCAAGGGTCTTGACTTACTGCACACGTCTCAGGTTCCGCTACCCCACCATGGGAGGGACCCAGAGTTTCACCTCTGATGCCAGAGGTCTTAGGAGCATCTACTCCCATATACAAGCCCTGCCTTGTGTATGTGCTTGACGTGTACCTTTTTGATTTTATCTTATATTTTTTTCTTTCTTTCTTCCCTCCCTTTCTTTCCCCCTCCTTCCCTCCCTCGCTCTTTCTTTCTGTCTGTCTGTCTTTCTGTACATGTGTGTATACGTGCCTTTGGAATATTTTCTCTACTCTTTTGGTGGTCAGAAATGCATTATAAAGTTTGTTTATTCTAGTTATCCAGGATCTCGTTATATTGTAGCAAGAGGACCTCTCAGAATATGGGCTAGAAGCAGAAAATTCAACTGATCTCATTAGAGGATGCCCTAGTTCCTTATCTCCTCTCAGTTACAGCTAACTTGTGCTTGACTGTAGGCTGAGCCTGGAATTACTTTTGGTTTATGGGGTATAATGGTGCCCTCATCATCCAGCATTTCACATACTACCGTACGGTCTATTTTACTGATTACTCTGAGGTCATTGGCCAGAATTGTGTCTTCAAAATACAGTACTGCACAGGCAAATGACTGTTTTTTTAAGGAAAAAAATTGGATCCCATATTTGTGTATTTAGTTATATTAAAAGATATATTTTCAGCTGACGTATGTCATTCAACCGATTTCTTTCTTTAGAAGAAAAAACATAATCCATTATTCAAGTGGCTCTTTCCACTTGGATATAATAGTGCCATCATTTGCTTCTTGAAAATTAGGTTTCTGTCTTATTTTTCTTTTTATACATTTTCTTTTTATACACCTACCACATGATAAGCTTGTCTGGAATTGAATTGCATTTTTCCAGATGGCTTGACAGAGATCTGGGTATGGCATTTGGGGATGTACCTTCAGATAGCATTTGAAGTCTCCTGATAGGCCAGTCTTAATTAGTAGAGCAAGTTATTTGGTTCAAGTTACAGATTCAAATCATGGACTTCAGGGATATTTTCTGAAAATTGATTCCGTGTCCTGGTTCTAATCATTGGTACCACATCTCCCTTCACTCTACTGATGAGCAGCTGCTGTAATTACGCTAGAGAGTCTCACAAGGATGGAAAGTGGAGATGAGCTGGATTTTATTTGGTCTTAATCAAGGCAGTCTTTAGTGTTTTTGCCTCGTCTGTGTAGACCTTTGAAAAAAAATGTGTAAAGTACTCAGTGTTCTCAATGAATAGTGGTAAGAGGGTCTTTGAATGTGAAATATTTCTAAATTTTCTCTTTTCAAAAATAAGCTTTCAAGACATGTAAGAATTTCTTAAGGCAATTACAGAACCGTTTGTATCAACAAAATAGCAACAGGATGTGTTATAGAAGGTTATGTATCTGTTCATTGCTCAGATGCTTAAGGACCCACCAGTGAAGAGCATATCACCTACCTTTTATTTTCTAGAGAGATTGCTCTATTTTTAATCTTGCCTGGTGTTCTAATCTCCTTGATTGTGTACCAGAAGAAAATCTAGTGAGAATTATGTAGGCCACCTGCCTTAACTCACAAATGAGAGGAAGAGAGAACTCACCTGGGGAATCTCATCTCTTTTCTGATTAAAAATGATGAATAATTCCTGATTGTCTGAAATGTAGTGCTGAATGGGTGCATAGGAAAGGGCATATAGGACTTTTGGGTCCATTGCTTGCTTCCTAAAACTCAGCATATAGGGGATGTACTTCAAAAACACAAGGAGGTCCTCTGCTGGTTATTTGCTGGGGACATGCCAGGCAAGAATGACCCAAATCTGTATGTTGAGGAAGGTTCTTGAAACAGCCATCTCCTCTGACTTCTAAGACCCTAATAAGAAAAGAAAAAAGATCGAAGAGTTTTAGCATGTGAAATTACTTAGAGCATGAGTGACTTTTCTACGCTTGAGAATATGCAAAATACAGCAAGCAGGATGTTTCTTGGGAGTGTGGCCTGAAGGAGTTAGGACAGGCACCAGGCCTGGGCTGCTCTCTGCGTATACTTCTACTCTGTACTTCTTTTAGGCAGCCAACCCTCAAACTCTCTATCTGAAAATCTTCTCTTTGGGGTGGATGCAACTAACTTTCATACAGAGTCATAAATGACTAATAAGGTTCATGAGTTTCCTCCTCCTGGTTTTTAGCTAGAGATAATCTTTCAGAGAAGGGAATGTAGCCCCAAGGGAATGTAATAGTAAGTCTGTCTATCTCCTAGGTGGGGGAAGTTACCTTTTGAAGAAGGAGTGGGAAGTGCTAAGTGCTTTATAGAGTCACAAGGCTTCTCCTGTGATGTTGGCAGCATCCACAGCTGGTGTTGCTCATGATGAGATAGACGAGACTCATGGTGGACTCTATCCAGCTTTTTTGATGGGGCTTTGTAACTTCAGAGCAGAGGAGCAGTAGGATTCTTCTGTGCATTCTTCATTTCTAATTCAGTGCCTGGTATAAGATAGGAACTCTATAAATATTGACTGTTGAATAGATATCTGCTCAGGCCCTGAGAACAGGGCTGGGGCATCTGGGAAGGAGAAAGAAGGAAGAATACAGACAGGTACCCGACACAGAGGGCTGGCATGCTGAACCCAACGTTGTTTCACTCTTTCTTTGACCATGGTCCCAGTCCTTCTTGATACCATTTTTCCTTTTGTGAAGAAAGAGGCTTTTTGTTTTTGTTTCATCTTATTGCCCCAGACTTCTGCTTCTGTTCCATCCTGGGCCCTCACCTTTGGTCCAGAAGCGTGAGTACTGTTGGTCTGGTGCTCAAATAGTGATGCATCCACCTCTTCTCTGTATGCCCTTGGGAGGCCTCTTGGACGAGGTCCAAAGAGCAGCTCTTCTCCCTCCACAGCTTGGGGAAGGCTTGCCCTTCTCTGCTTTGGATTGGCCCAAGACACAGCCAGGAGCTTCGTTCCACCCAAGAGGCTCTTGCTGAGGACATAGTTTGTGCCGCTCTGTTGATCTGTTCTCCAGCCCCCGCTACCAAAATGGCAAATTTCCAGATGTATTGTGTTCATGTTGTTCTAGGAGAAAAGCTTTAAATGCCTTTGAAGCAGAGGAGAAGGGGGAGATGTCAAGTGTTTTAATTTGGACATCAGAGTGGTTTGGCTCATGTCCTGTAGCCGTTCTATAATGAGTCTTTATTTAGGCAAACATCCACAGAGTGATTAATCAAGGAGGGACAGAAGTTAGTCATCCATTGTAGATACCTGGCAAATTCTGTTTTTACCCTTAGAGCTAAAATTCAAGGTGCTTGTTCAAAAACCAATGGTTTCCTCCTCTGAAAGAGGGAAGTTAGGTCTGGTCCCACTGATTTCTAGGAGGGCCGGATTAAGTGATTCTTGAGAATGGGGAGAGGAGCATCGACTGTACTCTTCTTCCCTATTCCTTCCGCCATTGTAAATTTGCATCCACTCTTTCTACCTCCCACCAGATCTGTCTACCTGGGGACAAGAGGATGCTGCATGTTGTCTGGGTCTTTCTTGTACCTGGTTGGGGTTTGGGAAAGGTTATCAAGCCTAAGGGCCTTTTTAAGACTTGTCCCCTGCCTAAAGCCTCCTACTTACTTTAAAAGCCTTTTATCCCAAATGTCTACAACATCAGTCATAATGATACCTTTCCATGTTCATTTGTTTAGATATGCCACACTTCTGCCTGCCGTTGGCAACCCTCCTGGACTAGACTGCTTTTGTTAATCACATGGATGTTGTGAGTATTATGTTCACAAGTGGATGTAGTGAAGATATTTTGATTGAACTACAAATCCTCACCACACGAGCTACTCTTGCTTAGCAAAAATATATTAAACAGTTGTGATCTGGAGTTTCATTAATCTCAGGGATTATGCTGCTTGCACATCGGTTAAATACTGTGGTTTCTGTATCTTCGCCTAATCATATCGACATTTTGTGAAAGAACTTCTGACACAAGCTGTGCCTTAGAATGTTTCCACGTAAAGGTAGTTGTTGATCTTAATTTGTGATCCTGGATTCATTTCATCTCATATGCTTTTATGTTATAGCTTTCTTAATGTTGTCAACATGAATGTGCTTCAAGTAGCTTTCTGTCCTAATCTTGTGGTTCTGGTCACTGAAGATAAGCGGCAATCTCTTATTTTATTTTCCTGTGAGTTACCAATGGGTTTAAATAACCCCCTTAGTTGTGCTGGCAGGATCAAGTGAGAAAAGATGAGAAAGAGGGAAGGAAAAAAACGGAAAGATTAAGAAAGTATGAGAAAGATAAAGAGATGGGAGACAAGGGAAAAACATTTTGGGAAGGTACAAAAAGCCACTAATTACTTCAGGGCTGCAAGTCTCCTGTGTAATAGTTTATAAGCCAAGAGTTAGAAAGGGCCCCTCTACAGGCCCCCAAAAGAAAGTATGGGTGTGGGCCTGTGTGGCTGGTCAGTGCTGCTTCTCTCTTCTCTGAGAAGAGGGACTTAGGACTTGAAAAGGTACGTAGGTTAATAATGCGGAGAACATGATTCCATATGTTCTTTCTTCAGGAAGGGGTCAGCTGCAGCTCGAATTTCTCCTTCCGTGGCAGCTGCAGGGGCTGCTGGGCAAAGGCCCACATTTTGGCTGCCTCTTCTTTCCGCAGATAGAAGTGAACTCGTTGGCAGCTACACCCAAAGACGGAGAAAGGCTTCAAAAATCTCTTAGAGCTAGTTAGAGAAGAGAGTTACTGCTAAAGATGGGGACAGCATACTTCCATCTTACAGATGTGCAGTTTGTTAACGGCACTTGGCCCTGCCCCATTAAATTAGCCTTCCACTCTCGGTGTCTTGTTGAGAGAATTGCTAGGGCTGTGCTTCATTGCTCCTTGGCAGGCAGTTTAGGAGAACACTTTGGTAGCAAACATCAAGACAGAATATTGAGACTTAGAATTATGTTCTGCTCAAAGCCCCTTAGCTTCTGTGGACTGATGCTTTTATTTATTTACTCATTCTTAAAATTTTTTCTATGGTATGTTCCCTTCTAGTGACAGAAGCAAGAGCAATTATGAGTCAGATACTTTGCTATTTATTTAGTTATATTTTGTGGTTGTCCTTTTACTGGCTTCTACATCTCCTGTGATTTAAGTGACTCACACCCTCTCATTTCTTTGCATATCTGGATTGCATCCTCTTTAGCTAAACTTAATAAGACTTCAAGGGTCTTATGGACTCACAGTCAGGGAGGTGAATGTTTTTGGCTGGAGAGATTCTGAAGTACAAATTAGCCTTGGTAAACTGGGCTGTGTGGTCTATTTAATGACAGTCATGAATGCACAGTGTCATTGATAATTACTGCTCTTAGTACCTTTTCCACCCCTTTTAACTTTAGATGCTGGAAAGAGTGTCAGTGTAGTCAGCATCAATCTGTTTTATTTTAAGGTCATAACTAGATGTTGATTGATTTCTCTTCCCTTTGAGAAACAAACTCCCAGAGAGTATTTTTGGGAACCATGAAGAATGGGCAGAGTCAGACCCACTGAGTCAAAATACATTCAGTTGTTGGTCTGTAAGGTATAGTTCTAGATGTATCGCTGCAAGATTAAAGGACTTCTTGGGGCATTTGTTCCAATCCACTTTGAATTTTTGTAGGGTGCTGCTCTTTGCAAAAATAAGGAGAGGAGGATGTTGGGAAAATGTCCTTTCTACCTATGCCTTGGTTTTAGTATCAAGATGCACGGATGGAATGTGAGTGAGATAAATGAGTAAAAAAAAAAAAAAAACCATTCATTTATCAGATATTGGGCCAGCCTGGTGGCGCAGCAGTTAAGTTCATGCACTCTGCTTCGGTGGTCAGGGTTCACCAGTTTGAATCCTGGGTGTGGACCTATGCACTGCTTATCAAGCCATGCTGTGGCAGGTGTCCCACCTATAAAGTAGAGGAAGAGGAGCATGGATGTTAGCTAAGGGCCAGTCTTCCTCAGCAAAAAGAGGAGGATTGGTGGCAGATGTTAGCTCAGGGCTAATCTTCCTCAAAAAAAAAAAAAAAAGGAAAGGTATGTGTTTGCATATACATACATTTATCAAATGTTTATTGAATGGCTACTTGGTGCTAGATATTAGACATACAGTATTAAACAAAACACAGCCCTTGCTCCCTAGGGCACATTCACATTGAAAGAAGAAGGAAAACTAACACACTTGTTTCTGGTGGTAGTGTTATTCAAAAATAAACAAACAATAAATGGAAAGAAAGAATGAAGAGTAGGCAGGGGAGGGGGCTAGGGAATGCTGGGGTTGCTGTTTTGAAGAAGTGTGGTCAGGAAAGGCCTTTCTGATAGGGGACATTTAAGCAGAGAGCTGAAGGAGGGGAGGGAGTAAGCCGCGTGGATAGCTGCTAGAGAATGATCTGGGCAGAGGGAACCTTGAGGATGGGGTCAGCCCTCCCCTTCAGCTCTTCCCTGAAAGCACAACTTACTTTCCTTGCCAATTCTGATTTATAAGTTGGATATTATCATTGTTACCATATGTTTATGAAGTAGTTACTATTAAATGAGGATTATGCATATAATATGCTTTATTATAGCAGTTGTTGTTATTGAGCACCAAATTCATGATATTTCTGCCAGATAGAATTCTGATTTTTTAGAAAGTCACAAAAAAGACTCCAACCCACCAAACTCCTTATTGCTTCTAACGTATTTGTAGGCATAGAAAACTATTCCTTTGGGGATGGGAATGTTACATAAATGTAGAATTGTTTTACTGCCCCTGCAATTCAGATCACTAGAGAGTGTTCATCTGAAATCAAAGCAGGTTTTCTTGGGGATAGATTTGAATCAATGATATAACTTGAAATTATGCCAGCAACCCCATTCTCTCAGCGTACGATGTGACAGAGGCAAAAGCTGGTATAGCAGGAGGCAAAGGAATGCGTTGGTTTCGCATTATCCAAATCTGGAAGTAAGCCAGGATTCATGTAGTTAATCTGGGTTGTCAATTACTATCTACCAGCCCAGAGCAACTGGATCAAGATCTTTGGGTTGTCATGCTGAAATAAACAATAGTGAAGCAGACAAGGTTAAGAATATGCTAAATTAATAAAAGGGCACCTTAATATTTTTAAACCAAAGTTATTTTGGAGCCATGGAAAATATTCATGACAAGAATCAACTCTTCAAAGCATATTACTCCTAGTTATGTCTGATTTTTCCAGGGTCCCTTGTAATATCCCATTATAAACTGAATTTTGTAAATTTTGAGGGTTTCTTTAGGGTAGAAGGATATTGTTTAGTGTGTTTATTTAAATATGCATATATATGACTAAATATATATTTTTTCAATCTATTTCTATGAAAGTTTAAACAATTTTAAAGAATCAGAAGCATCAGAAATCAAATGAGAGATAATTTACCAGGAACCAGAACTGATATATTATTTTTAGGGGGCACCTTCCTTGATTCTCTCTGCCATCTCCCATCCTGCCCCTCTCTCCCCCAGGGCTGCCTGAGATGCTCTTCCTCTGAGCTCTCAGAGTACCCTATGTGTAGCTCAATCATAGTTAATGGCCACTTGTTAATTCAGTATCTGTCCAAGGCTTTCTGGAAAGCTGACTCTGTGTCCTTGAGCTGAGTCACCAGCAATTTACATGATGTTTGACAAGTAATAAGGGCCCCATGTATGTTTATTGAATAGATGAATAAATGACTGAGTTATTAGGATTTAAATCTAGTTCTGAACTTCCTGGTAACCAAAGCAAAAAGAAAAATATATTGTTTTCCATGGTTCTCATAGGCATATAAGATTAAACAGAGCATTCCTTCAGAAGACACAATTTTTGTTGTTGTTGCTGCTAAGTTCCTGAAAGTATTTATCTGATGAAATATGGTATAAAGGCAGTGGATTTCAAGAAAAGTTATTTTCAATACTCAATAAACTACTCTTGTCCTGGACTAAATGAAAGAATTAATGTGGCTTTTGGTAGAGCCTTATTGCCGGAGGCCAACTACAGCACCTGGAGAATGTGGGTCTATTAGCTTCTTAGCAGATTCCCTCTTAGAACATCACTTTCCCAGATGGCAGTGGGTCCACGAGACAGCTTATTTTATGCCACTGAATTTCACTATCTAGTAGATATTCTACTAAAAGATTTTATTGTGCTTGCAGGCTGAGGCATTAAGTGAAGTGTGTGAATTAAGGGAAAACATCCAATAGAAAACCAATTGTGGAGATGCTGTAGTCAATTCAGGACTTGCAGCGCGTTCTGGTGGGGTGTGGGTCCTCCATATCCCCCAGAAAAACTTACTCTTGCTGAGTTATAGGCTTTATGAGAAAAGGACTATTTTGTGGAGATAGATATGGATATCAAATACAGGTGAGAATAAGCTAATGGATATCTGCTTAATTAAAAAACATTTTTTAACCAGCTTCTTCTGTGAAGAGGGAATAGTGCTAAGAAGTATGAAGCTGTAGTTGCTGAAGGAAAGAAGATTGGTTGATTTTTGTTGTATGTATATGGGCTGAGAGAGACAGGCGAGAGAGGATAATTAAAAACCCTTTGACCTAGCAATGATAATTATTTATTGAAATGTTTTTAAAGGATACGTTTTCTTTTAAGTTGGATAATCAATTAGTAGAGAAGGCATTGAGTGGTTAATCTCAAGGCATTCTAAGGAGAAAGGGCAGGAAACAGATACTTATTGAACATCTACTATTTGCCAGACGTCTTGTAGAGAGTTTTAGATATTTTTCTTTTCCTCTGAACTCTTATGGTAATTCTGTGAGTCAGAGAAGGGGAAACTGGATTAGCGAAGTTAAGTGAATTGTTAAGATCATGCAGTTAGTGTATATATTAAAGCCAGGATCATATCCACTTGAGTGTGTTCCAAAGCTCAGACTGGTGGTATGTTTTTATTTTAAAAGTGCCCCACTGGCTTCTCATTTGTATGTAAGGGACCCACAGGGGCATCAGAGCTATTTCAAGGGCTTCCTTTAAGGGCACATCTGGCATTATCTGTATATACAAAAATATATGTCTTACAGATATATGTATGTCTGTATTTCAAAAATATGTAGTCTTTTTGGAATTTCCCATTAAAAATTTATTTAAAAGCGTTACATGTAGAACATAAACTCAACAGGACCAGGGATTTTTTGTACTTTGGTAATGTAGCTCAAGTGCCTAGAACCAAGCTCAGCATAGCAGATGCTCAATAAGTATTTGTGCATGCAGGGCTGAAAGGATCTTTGCAGTTCTTCCAATAGGCCATGCGTTATTTATTCAACTTTCTGTTAATAGACATTTAGATTGTTTCCATTTTTTTCTTTCATAAGCAATACTTATACATGCTACAAATAAGTCCTTATACATACATCTTTTCACTTGATAAAGAAATATTCTTTTATTTCATTATCATAGATTCCTGCAAGTGGAATGCTAGGTCAAAGGAGTACATTTTTAAGATCCTGATACAAGCTTTCTGTGGGCAGTTTGGCACCATCTATCAGTGACACCACCTCTAATAACATGGAAGAGTATCTGTTTCACCTCAACTTGGCTGAGATTAGGAGTTATCAGGCTTTTTGCTCTTTTAATGTATCATTAAATTCCAAAATTTGGAAGGCTTATTGCTTCCTCTAAGTTTCTATTTATCCTTTTAGAAGCTAGGACAATGTAGTGTGGCTTCTCTCCGCCTGGGTTAAGAGTGTATGTGTGATGATATTATTCAATGAAATTAGTTTTTTTTAAACCCAAGTTATGTTCTCCTTGTTACTCTCTGTGCCCTGTTTGAATATTCAGACTCTGGTAACTGTGTGCCAAGGGAGAAAAAATAAGTCTAGAATTAGTTGTATATCATTAGCAAGTGGGATCTGACCTGTTGCTGAGAAACCATAGATTCATTTCTAAACCTAATCTAACCGTCTGGAAATGATCTGCCATTGGGGATGTGTGGTCTCTTGTTCCACCCCATCCATTCGGTGTGAGTGAATGAGACTCCAAAGTATGTTCATGTTGGCTGTTAAGGAACCAGAGAAGAAGCTACTGACTGACCTTGATTTTTGCCCCAAAAGCAGTGAGGATGGGAAAATTCATGTGTGACCAACAGATCTTTCCACCTAGCAAATAATGTAAAGAGCACTGACTTATTGCTGGCCTTTTGCGTGGGTTTTCAGCAGAGGATTTTAAAGAACTCACAGAAGCATGCACTCGACATTCTCCAGAACAATGTCAGCAGTACTATATCTTCTGAAGTCATGTTCTCTTCTCTCATATTCACACATGAAAACTGTGTAAACCAGTATATTCCTCTTTTTGCTTCAGTTACCAGCAAGTTCAGAACCAAAGGTAAATCTTAATCACTCATTCATTCATTTCTTCAGTAACCATACATGGTGCCCCCATTACATGTCAAGCACCATGAAAAGTGCTGGTGATTCTGAGCTCAGGGACACGGTATCAGCCTTCCAGCAAAGGGGTTCAAGTTCCAACTCGGGAAGGAATGGCTTCTTGCCTCCTCAAGCCCCTGGCTTTGGATGCTTGCCCTGGAAGGGGCGAGCCCAGCTTTTCCCATGCAACATAACCCGTCTCCACTAAACTTATTAGCACTAGAAAAGAGGCAGCTCATTTTCCTTTCAGGTGTGGACAAAGCCTGCTGTTGTCCCAGAGTGAAGGGCCTTTGGTGACTTGATTAGCACACAGCCTGGCCTGTGCTGATATTCTGGTGGAGACCATCAGATATAATCTGCCGCCTCATTAGGTTGACACTGTTCCTGCCCCTTCTTGTAATAATGTCACCAGAGCACTTAATAATCTTGGGTAAATGCTGTAAGCATACACTGTAGAGGCAACCCAGAGTCAGTGGCAACAGATGCTCAAAAAAGCAGTTGTTCTGTCATTCTCCACTGCATCTAAAATACAATAAGCAAAGAGATATCATAATTGGGCAGGTTGAAATATTAGAGAAGCAGAACCTGCAGCAATGTAACTGTTTTTATCTCTGATTCGAACTTGCAGTTTTTCAAGGTCAAGGGGACAATGAAATAATTTGGATGATTGCCATAGACTTACAGGAGAGAGCTCGTTAATTCTAGAGAAGAGAAGGCAGAAAGGGACCCTTAAGTATTTGAAGATATATAAGATGGACAATAGTTAAACTCTTCTCCTTTTCCAGTGAAAACGGAGAAATAGAAGTCTTATATTGATTCAAGGAAGAATTAGGTTAGACTATAAGAAGAACTTGCTGAATAGAGCCTGGAAAAGCCCATGGGTGGGGAGCGGAGTAGACTCACCTATGTGGGTCTTTTTGGTCTTTCGATAGTAGACAGTTATTTTCTTTACTGGAATTGGATTCCAGAAACTGTTTTGGGGGGTTGATACCACGCTGTGTGCTAACTCACAAAAGTATATAACCTGCCTCCAGAGAACCCTGCGGATGTGATGGGAATTGGACGGGTCGTTCTATGTGTAGTGCCTTATGAGGATGTGACGGGAATTGGAGGGTCGTTCTATGTGTAGTGCCTTATGAGGATGTGGGGGGGAAGGGCTGCGGACAGTGGACTGTGTGGCTCAGTGCCATAGAGCTAACACTGTCTTCTCTTTGGGTCAGAGCTGGGAGACTAGGGTGAGGGTTGAGCTTGTGACTCAGTGCTGAACAGGACGTGGGGCTCCCTTAAAGAACCAGAGAGGGGCGCCTTCAGAGCAGAACTGTCTGGAAGTGGCAAGGTGGGGAGACTTCTTTCTGTTCTTGTGATTCTCTGATGTAGGTTAGTGCCATTTCTCTGATAAGCGAGGCCCAGAGAAGGGAGAAGTCTAATAGAGCGCTGAATTTGATAGGGGTCGGGGTGTCCCTCCGGGGAACAGGCAGTTGAATCCTTGACCCTCAGGGACTAGATCTGACTCACTTGCTGGGCCGTGAGGACCAACTCCCTCCCATACGATTCGATTCAGACAACTTCCTTAAACTCATCCTTGCTTTTAGAATACTTCTATAGCATTGGGTTTTTATTCCCCATACTTTTGAAAAGGTTTCCCCTAACTTTTCTGATGGGATGACCAAGAAGATAAATACTGATTCTGAACCCATCACGTGTTAGCCTGGTGATGTTCAACAAAATCTAGCATCATGGTACAAGTTCTTTTCCCATTCTGGAGTCTGCTCTTTCTCCAGGAACAACTTTTCTCTCTTTCCCCTTTCTTTGATCGTTGGCTAGGCATTAAAGATGAGAAAGAGCTGCAGTTTGAAAAAATAAACTTACGTGAGATGGGGTTTGGCCAAAACGTAAAACTGTGCTATAGATTTCCCATCTGCAAATTTTGTTTAATTTATGTGACAAACATTTATTTAGTATCTACTGTATGCTACTGGGTACTGGTGAATAGCAGTAACCCTGCCCTCATGGGGCTCACCTTTTAGTGTGGGAAGCAAATAAATAAGCAGTGAAAATCATGTCAGATAGTGATAAGTGACAAAAAAAGAAATAAAATAGGGTAAGAAAGTAGAGAGGGTCTGGGAAGGTAGTACTGTTTTAGATAAGCTGGTCAGGAGAGGCCTTTCTGAACAAGTGGTATTTGAGCAGAGATCTGAGTGAATCACGTGACTGCCTGGGAGTGTGTGTAGGAGGTATGTTGAGATATTGGGCAGTGGGACCATTCCAGGAAAGAGCAATAGCACGTGCAAAGGTCCTGAGGCAGGACCAGAATGTGCTTGTTGTGACCTTTGGGTGTAGGGTGGAGTGAGAGAGCAGAGAGAGATAGCCAGGATTCATCAAGTTGGCTTGCCATGAAGGGAAGCTGTCTTCCTTTTGTTTGTAATGGTCTGCCCTGCAGTTTTTGACTGAGCACCTGTGCATAGAGCAGTCAGGTAATGAACCTCTTAAAATCTTGTTGAACATGTTTGCTGGTTTAATTGCATAGACACGTTAGTCCTGACAGTTCATCAATGAAGGAATTTAAAGGGAATGTGCAAAGGAATGTGGAATTTCTGCCATTTATTAGGCTTATCACTAGAGACTTCATTTTAGTTAGACGCTGTATTTTAAATGAATAAATCAAACGACTAGAGGTGTCTTGCCTATTTATTGTTTGAATTGTAATACATGAACATGGTAAAAAATGCGGATATTATCTTTTAGTGAAAATGAGTCTTTCCTATCTCCCAGTGCTTCCAGAAGCAAGTACTGTTAGCAGATTCTGTTAGCAGGGTGTGTCTCTAGAGTGTAAATACCCTTCCTCTATCTAATAAAAATTAATGATCATCACTATACACATTGTTTCACATCTTGCAGATCCTGGAGCTCTTCCTCATGGTCCCACCTCATTCTTAATATTCAGTTATTTGAGAAGACCACAATTTAATCATTCCCACATTGATGGCCATTAGGGTTTTTGTATCTTTTGCTATAATGATCAATACTGTAATGAAAATACTTCACTCTTCTTTTTGCACATTTGTAAGTGTATCTGGAGGAAAAAATTCCTAGGAATGATTGGTGGGCAAAGGGGAAATGTGTTTTTTCAATTTTGATAGATATTGCCAAGTTATATCAATTTTATGCTCACATCCTGGCCAAGAGTCCACATTTTCCCACGTCCTAACCAACTCTCGTATTACCCTTCCTTTGTGTTTGCAATATAAGTGAAAAATGCTGCTTGCATTTCTCTTAGAGTGAAGTTGAATTCGGAGATAAATAATATTGTGTTTTGAGTGAGGAATGTTGTCTATATGACCGTGATTCTTGGAAATTTGGTGAGACTTCTTGGAAACCTAGTACGTGGATAAGTTTATAAATGCTCCCATGTGCTTAAAAAAAAAAAGAATATGAATTCTGTTCGTTGGGAATAAGGTTTTAAGCATATTTTTAGATTAATCTGGCTGGTTCAATTGTTCACCTTGTCTCTAGCTCTGATTTTTTTCCTGCGTCTTGTCTCAGATCACTGCTTTCAGAAGAGAACATCTACCGCTCTGTGGGGCTTTCCATTTGCCCTTGTAGTTGTTGGCTTTCCCTTGGTGTTTTTGTTGGCCGAGTTGTTTAGGAACATTTTCATTATTTCTTCTTGGTGGGTTGTGAGCATGAATTGTTTCTTTTTAACTTTGATATGGATATTACTACACTAGCTTTTTCTCTTTTCAGGTGGCATTGGTGTATATTTTTCTTTATTCTTGTACATTTTCTATCATTTTGTTCTATTGTTCTAGAAATGTCATTTGAAAACTATATAAATGAATCAGATTTATATAACCATTCAGCATTTTGTATTCTAATAAATAAGTTTAATATGTCCATAATTTTTGAATTACTGATATATTTGAATTTCTGCTATTCTATTTTCTATTTGTTATAGAAAACCTTTTTTCTATTTAAAAAAATAGTTGCTGCCTTCTGTTGGATTAATCAAATTTTCTCGTCTTCTTCCTTTTTCTCTTCTACCTGCTTGGAAGCTGATTTAGTTTTCTGGGGCTGCTGTCACAAAGTGCCACCAACTGGGTGGCTCAAAACCACGGAAAGTTATTCTCTCACAGTTCTGGAGGCTGGAAACCTGAAATCAAGGTCTTGGCAGAGCCATGCTCCCTCTGAAACCTGCCTCTGGTGGTTTACTGGCAACCTTGGGCGTTCCTTGTTCCTTGCTTTGCAGCTGCATCACTCAAGCCCTGCCTTCCTGGTCACGTGATATTCTCCCAGGGTCTCTGTGTGATTTCTGCTCTTAGTTTTTATTTCCTTCTTTCTGCTTGCCTTGTGTTTATCTTGTTCTTCTTTTTCTAGATTCTTGAGCTGGGAGCTTAGATTATTTATTGAGACATTTCTTTTTTAATGTTCGCATTTAGTGCTATAAATTTTCCTCTCAGCAGTGCTTTAACTGTGTTCCACATATTTTGATATATTGTATTTTCATTCAGTTAAACATATTGTAAAATTTCTTTTAAGGCTTTGTCTTTGACCCATGGATTATTTAGAAATATATTGTTTAGTTTCCAAGTGTTTGGAAATTTTCCTATTATCTTTCTGTTATTGATTTCTAGTTTGATTCATTGTGGTTGGAGAATACACTGGCTGATGTAAATTCTTATAAATTTGTGGAGGTTTGTTTTATAGCCCATGATATGGTCTCTTTTGGTGTGTACTCCATGGGCATTTGAAAAGAATGTGTATTCTGCTGTTTTGGGGTGGAGCGTTCTATAAATGTCTGTTAGATTCTTTTGGTTGATGGTATTGTTCTTTTATATTCTTCTGTTTCCTAGCTGATATTCTGTCTAGTTGTTCTATCAATTGTTGAGAGAGAATCAATGCACTTTTTAAAGTTATTTCTCCCCAAAATACATCCTTCTTCTTTGAGGACTAAAATCTTTTCTGAATTCATAAGAAACGTTTCTTATCTGACCATCCAATAGACCATGGGGGTGATGTTGACCCCACTGTCCCCGCCTTACATCTTTAACTCTTTTTTTTTTAAGATTGGCCCTGAGCTAACATCTGTTGCCAATCTTCCTCTTTTTTTTTTCTCTCCAAAGTCCCAGTACATGGTTGTGTATCCTAGTTGTAGGTGATTCTAGTTCTTCTATGTAGGATGCTGCCACAGCATGGCTTCATGAGTGATGTGTAGGTCTGTGCCCAGGATCTGAACCAGTGAACCCCAGGCCACCGAAGCCAAGTATGTGAACTTAACCACTTGGCCACGAGGCTGGCCCCAACATTTTTAACTCTTAAAAGCAGACACTCTACACATTTCAGCTGCTGGAGACAAGTACACTGAATTATAGGGGCTGGAAGAAGAGAAAATAGTAATGATTTGAAATTCTCATGCCTGTACTCTTGTAATAAATAGTTAACTGATTTCCTAACATCCAGGCTTGGTCTGCTCTAGCTCATCTTACACACTCATCCTATATATTTGACCCTGCTGCATGGTAGAACCTCCTGGGGAGCTTTTTAAAAAATACTGGTGGTTTGGCCACCACCCAAGACCAATTAAATTAGAATCTCTGTTAGTGTGGCTCTGGGCATTGGTCTTTCTTAAGAGCTCTCCAGGTGAGTTCATCATCCAGCCAATCTCTACAAATGTTTATTAAGCACCTACAGTCTGTAGGTCCTGTGATAGGTCTGGGGAAGCACAGGACCTGAGGAAGCTGAGGAAAGGTCCATGCTTTTCCTGGGAATGTGGTCACATAGAATTTACTGAGGTCTTATACCTGGGGCTCAGTTAATATTTCTCTTTTTTTTGTGCTCCCCAAATCTCCCTAGTACATAGTTCTTTTTATTTTAGTTGTGGGTCCTTCTAGTTGTGGCATGTGGGACGCCACCTCAACGTGGCCTGACGAGCGGTGCCATGTCCACGTGAAACCCTGGGCTGCCAAAGTGGAGCGTGCGAACTTAACCACTCAGCCACAGGGCCGGCCCCTCAGTTAATATTTCTTAATTGGGTGATCTAATCACAGATCACTGATAAGCTTCCTGAGATATGAGTGAAAAAAGTTAGGAGTGAGAGGGAAGTTAGAGGGCAGAGTTCCCATACACCCCACACCCAGTTTCCACTATTCTTACCATCTTATGTTAGTGTGGTATATTTGTCACAAATAATGAGCCAATAATGATACATTATAATAAAATTCCATATTTATTCATATTTCCGTAGTTTTTACCTAATGCCTTTTATCTGTCCCAGGATCCCATCTAGGATACCACGTTACATTTATGGACTATCCTTTATTTTTTTTAAATATTCATAAATCCATCTATTTTCCAGCAAAGTTTACGTTAATTGGTAGTTTTCTTCCATATAAGACAAAAACATTAACACACTTTAATTCCTCTTTGTTTTTCCAATCTCAGCTTCTCAGCTAATATTATGTAAATTTTGGTCTAACTTGTTTTTAGGAATATAAATGCCATTGGGTTTATCATCAGGGCAGGGACAGTCAATGGGAAATGGCTGTTCTTGGTCTTCCTGTGCTGAGGACATCACCAGTCTACACCACCAAGTTTTGGCTATCCCATTTGATGATTTTAGAAATTTGTCTTCTGAAATTGCAAAATGGTGTTTTCTCAAATCACCCCACCCTCACCCCAAAAGAACGGTAAAGAAAATTAACTGCGGGTAACAAAAACTTGTCATTTCTGTCTCAGTAGTTTCTAGACCCAGATATCTCCATCTAATTGTCTCTCTTTTGAGGAGGATAAAGACAGAATCATCATGAGATGCAGTAAATAACACCCACAGAGTTTAATTGTTTTTTAAATTGCAATTATAACTAATTACATGCTAAGATGTGAACAGCTGCACAAGAATATTTAACAGATTTCTTGGAGCCATCCCCACTTTTGATATGACTTTGAAAAAGGCTAGCTTATGGAAATACATAGTAAGTGGTTATTTTATATTTCACATAAGGAAGTGAAAAACCAACCTGAAAACTGGCAAGAAATGAATTCTCTGGTTTTCCTGCCTGAGCTACTCATCGGAGGTCACTTCAGCTGGTGGACAACCACAATGCATGGCATAACTAGGTGCCTACAAGTGGTCAGTGGGTACCACCAGATGAGGCGAGATCAGTTCAAACTGGAGGATGAGGGAAGTCTTTGCAGAGGTGTCGTATGAGCTCAGTCTTGAAAGATGCACGGGATTCTTTCACTCAACATGCCTATATTAAGCTTCACCTGTGTACCCATCACTGTGTTAGAGCTGGGACCCCAGGGTGAACTAAGTCATGACTTTTGCCTTGGGGAGCTCATAGCGTGGTGGGGGAGATGGACTGATCATTGGTTGCAGGCTCCTACAGGGGATGGCAAACTATGGCCTGTGGCCAAAGCCAGCTTGCCACCTGCCACCTCTATTGCCCATGATCTGAGAATGATTTTTACAAAGCAAAGAGGAAACAGGGATGGGTATGGAGTCTCCCAGCACTACTTTTTTTGGATCCAGAGAGTGGAGCCCCTATCTGGCCCTTTAGATAAAGGTCTAGGGTTTTATGGATTGGAATCACAGCATACTCTTGGGGCTAGATGAACACAAAGAGGGGACAGTTACATCTGACTGGGGAAATCAGAGAAGTCACCCCCACAGAAGAGGAGATACTCTAGGAACAAACATCTCATTCTTCCTCCACTTGATATGCCTTCAAATACACCTGCTTTCATATTGTCCTTCCTTGATTTTTTTTCTTTTAAGATTTAGTTCTTCATTCCCCTGCTCCTTGTAAAGCACGGCTTCGGTTGCTCTGCTTGTCACTGTCCATTGATCATGTTCCTCTTTGTCTTGGATTCTCTAAAGCAGCGTTTCTTAACATGAAACCTATGGATGGGGCTTCAGGGGTTCCCAGAACCCCCTAAACTGAAAGCAAACTGATGCACGTGTGTATTTTTCTGGGAGGGGGTTCATGGCTTTCATCAGATTCTCCAAGAGGTCCATCATCCAAAAATTTTGAGAAACAGTTTTAAACTGGGTTTCTCAAAACTGAAATCCGTCCTGGTGATGGTGGGTTCTGACCAGTGCAGGATTAAGCAGAGGGATTCGGAATTCACTTCTGTTAGTCCAGGCCAAGATTCCATAGCTTTGTTCACTCATTCAACGTTTAGTGAGAAGCTCCTCTCAAATACTATGTGCTTGGGCAATAGGTACTCTTTTTCTCTTTAGAGGATATAAGGAATATCAGAGGATATCAGCCTGGAAGCTCAAGAAAGCAGGGTCTGAGAGAAGGATTAAGGTGCCAACAATTTATTTGGAAGATGCAAGCCCAGGGTGGGGAGGGTGAGGGAGAAGAGAAGCGGGACAAGGGAAGATGTGCTGTACTCCTGCGCTGCTGACACGTTTCAGCGAGCCGTGAAGAACCACCTCTGTGTCTCAGCAGCTCGTTCACTTGGCTCAGCTCTCCAGGAGGGCTGCAAGGAGGGGCCATACCTTGAAACAGTCCATAGGAGAGAGAAAGGAGGGTGGACGTATCTGCCAGCCTCACTCCCATCTCCTTGTCCCATTGGTCAAGCTTTATTCCATGAGACACTAACTCTACCTCACTTCAAGTTGGCACCTTCCACCCCTCAAGGACTGCTCAGGAAGCTAGGTCCCACGCTCCACGGTGTGATCGTCTAGTCAATGCAAATGAGGAGGGGTGACCCAGCGAAAGTGGGGATGACAATCACAAGAAAGAGAAATTAGGGAAGTGCTTTAAGGAATCTTAGAAGGTGTACAAGGTTTGTTTCCAATAGTGGGGAGGCAGACCTTTGAAGAAGTAAGTGTAATGAGGGGGCAGGACCTTCTCAGCAAAGGAAACACATGACCAAAGGTGACAACGAGAGAGAATAGGGTGGCGAAGAAGACAATCCTATTGAGATTGTGTGTTCATCCTCCTTCTATTCATGCATCTGAGATTTAGTAAGCCTCTAGTCTGTGCCAATGGCACAAGAATGGGTGAACCAAAACAGACATAGTCTCTTCTCTCAGAGAGCTTAAAATCCAGTGCAGGAGACAGATATTAATCACATAATCATACCAGCAAATGTAAAATTGCAACTGTGTTAAGCCCTGCTGGGAGAATGAAAAGTAAACTGCTCTAAGATTCTTTATTAGATGAAGTTAAACACAGTGAGAGAGGTCAGAGAAGGCTTTCTGGGCAGAGTGCTCGTGAACTGAAATGGGAAGGACTGGTAAGAGTTAAGGGCAAGAGGAAGGGAGGGGAGAGCTCTCCACGTTAGGGGATACCATGTCCAAAGGCTCTGTAGTAGGATGGATCATGGCAAATATGAACGTCAGAAAGAAGGCCAATGTGACCAGAGTAGATAGAGCATGTGGGAGGGAGAACGGTGGGAGAGGAGGTGGGCTTATGGGGCCAGGCCAGGCTGTGTTAAAGGAGTTTCACCTTTTTCTGAGGAACAGTGGAAAATTTTCATGGGATATAAGTAGAGAAGTGTTTTAATTATGTTAGAGATAATTTGGAAGGTCCAGACAAGAAGACCCCCAGATATTGAAGACCATCTGACTGTCATGACAGAACTATGACTATTGGAGCCATTCCTGGGAAACCTCAAATATTAACAACCACAAGGATATGTGAAGGAAAAGCAACTCCAGGAAAATACCTGAAGTAACAAACAAATGGGCATTAGAGTCTTTTGGGCTAGTAGCTATGGGAGGCCCTCATACTTACCTGCTGGCCCTAGGAACATTTTTCAAATGCTGCAGAGCTTTTTCTAGACTATTATCTCTTCAGATTTGCTAGCAACACTGTCAGATGGGGCAAGAAACTCAAAGTGCCCACATGGAAAGTTCTAGAACTGAATCTAGAATACAGACCTGCTCCTGAGGCCCCATCCCACCAGTGAGTGATAATGCTGGGTGATGGTCAGGTGAAGGGCTCCTCCCCCACAGTCCTGGGCCAGGACTTCTATGCAGGACTCTGCACAGAGGGGTGTGCAATCCTCCATTCTCAGTGGTACTACAGGAGCATTGACTCAAATTCTCTTTGAGCCTTACCATGCCCAAGGCCCCAACACTTACTCTGCTTCCAGGAGCTTTGGGGATAGTTGTGTGGCCCAGAACACTACACATTCAAAACAAAACAAAGAACAAAGCAGAAACCCCACAGTGAAGCAATTTGAGAAAGAGCTTTATCAGTCCAACTACCAGGTTACCTTTGGCTTGTGATAAACACCATAATTCAACTCATTAACCCAGGAGAAGGTGTCTCTGAAGGGCAAGCTATTCTCTCTTGAAAAGCTTTGAGAGGAATTTAAATTAATTCTCATTTGGCAGGAATTTACTTATGTATTGTGATTGCCTCCAGTCAGAGCAAATTGTTGGTTGCTTTAGGGTGACTGAAGAAGCCTTGAGATTGGGTGGAGCTGGCTTGGCTGATTACAGATTTATGCACATGAGCCTGTGTGTGTGTGTTTGTGTGTGTACATATTATTATTTTTTCCTAATCAAGTCAGAGATGGTAGTAGTCATGTGTTCTGAGCTGTGGGTAGTTTCGATTCTTCCTCTTTTCTTCAGGATGTTTCAAGATGACTGCAAGAGCAGACCTCTCTTGATCCACTTATCTGTGCAGTTTCAATGCACAAGAAATGATCAGGGAATATCCGTATGCAAGGCTTCAATCCCTTGCATTCCCTGGAGTGCTCTGCGTTTTCGTTTCTGAACTGGGCAGCTGCATGTGAGAAGTTGATTTAACATGTCAACTCTGGGATACTCCTTCTAAAAGCTTTGCGGAGACTCTTGCTTAGTATTTCTAGACTGTGTTACATCTTCCCAGGGAAAAGAAATGTGTGACTTCACAGTTGGATTTGGACAAATTGGAGGAACTTAGAAAAGAGTCATAAAAGTGATTAAGGGCTGGAGGGAGTGACTGAAAAGAGATTAAAGGAGTGAAATGCGGATCTTGGCCAAGCTACAGGTGTGGGAGGAGCAGAGGGCAAGACACTTAGAAAGTGATAAAATGTTGGGAAAGGAAGGGGTACTGCTTCAAGGCTCTTAACCTCTTTTTGGATCATGGACCCTTTTGCAAATCCACTAATAGCTCTGAACCTCTCCTCAGAAGAAGGCCCAGGCTCACACACTCTTGGCTCGTCTATCTCTTGCTCTTGCTCTTGGCTCCAAACATGTGGGGTGACCATCTGAGTCCAGAACTGCCAGACCTTTTGATTTTCGGGACAAGTTAGAAATACAGATTTTTAATGTAAATTTTTCCATTTTTTGAAAAACCATATTGGCTAAATTAAATACCTCCCTGGGCCATTATAGCTTCTAGATTGCCATAAAATCTTCATCTTCTTTATTGTCTCTGCCCGCCTTGTTACTTGTTTATCTGTTTGGTTTGGCTCTACTTTTTCAAGCTGAAGGCTTTCCTTAAATATCTGGTGATCCTTGGCTGTAAATTCAGTGTGAATGAGTGGGGCTTTCCTGTAGGGGATGGGTGGTGAATATATATGGATGTTTCTCTGGGGGACTTAGTTTTTCCAGAGAAGTGTTGTCCAGTCTCCCAAGGGAGGGAGGAGTGAGATGGGGTATGGAGGGGGAGAGGAGGGAGAAGGTATGTGTTCCGTAGCTGGATGCTGCTCTGATGGCAGTGGAAGGTCCAGTACACCGATGATTGCCAATGCCCCACTTTTCAGTTTTACACCTCACCCACTGCTCCACTATGCCTGATGCCTTTGAATCCAGAGAATCCTCCTGTTAGTTTCTCCAAAGGATGAAGCCCTAGTCTTCTGTTGGGTTAGATGCCATACTGGAGCTGGAGAGAGGCTCTGGAGGTCTAAATTGGTCTGTCTGCTTTTAAATAATCTCTGTTTTCAACCTCAGATCCACCCCTGCCCTCTTGCTACGTGGTGTCTTTGGGTGCTGAACCCTCAGGGAGTCCACAGAACAAGTTCATTTGCTTCTTGTTGGTTTCCTACTTGGCAAGCTGTTGGCGGGGCAAAGAATATCATAAGCTGTTAGTTACCATTTGCCCTTCTGCTTTCTATTTTCCAAAATCTCTCTTCTGCAGTTGGCTCCTTCTAGTTCTCTTTATTTTAGTAAAGGAAAATTTAATAGTGTTAACTAACATTTTTTTAGTGGGAATCTGGGAAAGGAAGGACAGAAATGTGTATTATCGGTCTGCCATTTTTAACAGGACATCCTCCTGTTTCCTGATCCAGTTCCCTCTTATGTCTTCAGGACTGTGTTCATCTTTATTTTCTCATCTTTTCACAGTTTATTTACCACTGGTTTCTTTCTCACATTCTACAGAGTCAAATCTCAAGTTCTAAACACTAAAATAATTATCCCTCAATGATTCTTTTTGACCTCAAGTTTGAACACTAAAGAGTAGCTTAACATTGGTGCTTTGGGTATTTTTTTTAAGGAAGATTAGCCCTGAGCTAACATCTGCCACCAATCCTCCTCTTTTTGCTGAGGAAGATTGTCCCTGAGCTAATATCTGTGCACATCTTCCTCTATTTTATATTTGGGACACCTGCCACAGCATGGCTTAACAAGCAGTGCGTAGGTCCGCACCCAGGATCTGAACCTGCGAGCCCAAGATTGCCAAAGCAGAGCGCGAAAGTTAACTGCTACACCACTGGCCAGCCTCTGCTTTGGGTATTTTTAACTCATGTCACACTCTGACTTCTCCCCCTGTGATTGCTACTATTCTTTGAAGGGTCACTGATTCGCCAATTTAATGTTCTCTCTCAGTCCTCCTCTTCAGTCCCATGCTTTGATCACTGTGAATTCTTGACCTTTGATCCTTCCTGTGGCTTCCTGATCCCAAGCTGCCCGTCTGCTTCTGGCCAATCCTCAGTTTCGCGAGCTTGCTCTTCTTCAGCTGCTCTCCCCTAAATATATGCACCCCCTAAAGACCTGCCCGAGGCTCACTTCTGAAGCAAACATATCCATTTCCATGTGCACAACTGGTACCTTTATGTAGGGACTCCTGGATCTGCATCGTGGGCACCCACCTTCTCCCTTGATCTAGTCCAGCATGTATAAATGCCTCTTGGAGATACTTACACAGGGTCCTGCAGAAACCTCAAATTCACACAACTAAAACTAAATCAATTTTATCTCCTGTAGCCTGTTCTTCCTCCTGTGTTTTCCATTTTTGTTAATGGTGTCACTGTCCTCTAGTTCCTTCAAGTTAAAATCCTTAGGGCCATTTTCTAGCTACTACTTTTTCTCGCCCCAGAATCTAGTTAGTTACAAAGTCCTGTTGCTTTGATGCACACAGGGCCTCAGAATCTGTTCCTTGTCTTTCTTTTCCCTGATCACTGCCCTTGCTTAGGACCACATCACCTCTTGCTTGAATTATCGCAAAATGTTCTTACCGCTCTTCCTACCTGTACTTTATCTTCTCTCTAACTCATCTTCTACACCAGTGACTCCCAAATGCAGATCTAGCAACATCGAAATGAATTTTAAAATGGGATTTTAAAAAACTGCATATTTCTGGATACCTCCACTCAGTGATTGTGATTAATTAGATCTGAGTGGGATGCAGGAATCTGAATTTTTAAAGATGCTTCACAGTGAGTAAAGCAAATTTAGAACAATATTTACCAAATGTGTCATTTATATCATTTTAATACAAAAAAGCAATGCCATGTAGTTTTTATGGATATATGCATATATCTGTATATTTCTTTCTCTGTATAAACATGGACTAGAAGGATACTCACTGAGGGGAGGTATTATTTCTGGGGAAGAGAACAAAAGGGAGCCCAAGGACAGGTATGGTTCATTCCTCTTAAAAATTTTAAACCCCAAATGGCAAAACATGATTTTATTATGAATGGAGAATTGTTATATTGTTATTTGTATTTTCTCTCTACATTAAGCAATTTGGAAAGTCTCCAGATGATTCTGATGCATACCCAGGTTTAAGTTCTGCAATACCATGTAAGTGATCACCTGAAAATGCAGATGTGACCACATCACACCTGTCTGAAGGTCTTCCATGACTCCTGTCTCCTTCAAACTCAATTTCAAGTTCCTTGGCATGGCATTTGAGATGCTTTCACTTAGCTCTGTGTCTTTTGCAGATGGTGTTTCTTCCTTATTTAATTCTCTTTCCTGACTCCCCACCTTTTGCTCATCAGAATATTCTTTATCCTTCCAGATCTATCTTAAGTTCTACCTTTCTAGGAAACTTGCACCCCTTTCAAAAGCTTCCTTTTCTGTGCTCACCAAAGAATTTTATTTAAACTTATCACACTTACAATATTATGATATGGGTCATTGTTATTCACTTTTCTACTTATCCCATCCTCCTCTGGCCCCAAATGTAAGCTGCTTGAAGGCAAGGACTATATTATTCACTTACTCAATGTATCTTTTATTGATCAAATATTTCTGAGTACATGTTCTATGTAAGGCACTGTGCTAGATTATGGGAGAGATGTGTATCAGGAAAGCAGATTTTGTCATGAGGTTTATGACAAGTGCTCAAGTCTCTAAGGGGAGGAGAGAACAAGAATGCCTTATCTGTCTGCCAGGCTGTGAAATTTTAAAAGGAGGAGGAATCCAGTGTGATTGATGAAACTGGACAAAGACTTATGGATGAGCTGTCTTTTGAATTGGGCTGTTCTGTGTAATATACTGACAAGGGGACATAGTCAAGATAGAAGCTTGTTGAATTAATGAATAAATCCCAGGCAGAGGGACCTGAAAGTCTTGGAGGCCTTTGAGGATCTATTTAAGAATAGTCAATAATTTACTTTGACCGAAGCCTGGACCAAGTGGAGGGGAGCAGTGGAAAATAAGATTGAGAGAGGGTTTGGGACTCATTCTAATGGACCCAGACGCCAGGCTAGACAGAGACTGGGCTTCATTTGCTTAGATGCCACTGAAAGTTTGTGGACAGGATGGCGTGATCGGGCTCTGTTTAAAGCAGCAGCATGTGGTATGGTCAGTAAAGGAGACTGGCCGAGCAGGTAGGAAGAAGTCATGACCTGCTCTGAGACAGATGATCCAAGCTGGGGCCAGGGTGGTCAGGCAGCAGGCATGGAAAAGAGGGGACAGGCATGAGCACTTTGGGAAGGGAGAATTGATTTAACAGTACTTCATTACTGTGTATTGTGGAGCTGATTGCTTTGGGGAGCAAGTGAGTGAGAGCCCTTGAAGACAACTCAGAGAGTTCAGCCTGCATCCTGACTAGGAAATGAGTCTATTAACATGAAGAAGAGCACTGGGGAGAGGATGGGGTTTTGTGGTAAAGATGATGTGTTCTGATTTTGGATATTGTAGTGGATTGAATAGTATCCCCCAAACTACATATATCTAAGTCCTAACCCCCAGTACCTGTGAATGTGACCTTATTTAGAAATAGGGTCTTTGCAGACGTAATTAAGCTAAGGATCTCGGGATGGGCTCATATTGGATTTAGGGTGAGCCTTAGATCCAATGACTGGTGTCCTTATAAGAGAAAGGAGAGGGAGATTTGACACAGAGACACAGGGGGAAGAGCATGTGAAGACGAGGCAGAGAATAGAGCTATGTAGCTACAAGCCAAGAAACACCAAGGATTGCCAGCAGCCACCAGAAACTAGGAGGAGACAGGCATGGAACAGATTCTCTCAGACCCTCCCTAGGGCATCAGCTCTGCTGAGACCTTGATTTCGGACTTCTGGCCTTCAGAACTGTGACAGAAGAAATGTCTATTATGTTAAGCCACTAAATTTGTGGTCATTTGTTACGACAGTCCTAGGAAACATTCAGACATGCTCAGATTTTAAAACAGAGGACAAGAATTTACCAACCTTGAAGCTCCATCTGTAACTTTGTTTTGTATGATCCACTGCATTCACAATGGACACTCACTGTGAAGATCCTGTTGCTGATGTTAGTTTGGTGAGGGGGTGGGGCGAGGGTGAGGAAGGAGCTGTGCTGTTGATTAGATGAGGCAGGTGGAGTGGATTTGCTTCCCTACAGGGAAAACTATTTCAAAAGCAAGAAACGACCAGTAATTGAACCTTTACTGAGTTTCTGTTTTGTGTCCAACACTATGCTAGGCACCAAAAGGGATGTAAAAAGATTCCATATGGATTCTTGAGGTACTCACAACTCAATAATTGAAACAAAACCACTAGCAAGGCTAGTATGTAATCAATTGGTAAGAGGTATAAGGAAGATTGAACTGGATAAGAAACCTTAGTTTTTTTGTTTATTAATTGGATACTTGAATTTTTTCAGATTTCATCACTGAGGTTCAGATTCTGTGACAAAGTCACTCAACAGGGTATGTCCTGTGATTCCATTAAGGTCGAATTACCCCTTGGCTTGAGGCAGTATGTGCACTGATTTAACAGCAGAGCCCTGGAGTTTGTAGGCTGAGAACTCATCCTTTTTTTTTCTAACTTCCTTGCTAGGAGAATGCTGTGCAGCCTGCGGAATCAGCAGGGGTTTGGAAGCACAGTCACCCTCCGGTAACGGGAACTGAATAAATTCAAGTACTGTCTTATCTAAATGGTTTGACAAGTTCCCTTTTGCCTGGCTAATTGCATCAGTCTGCTCTCCTTTTTCTTCCACGGGCTGGGACTTGGCAGGCGTGAGTGTTAACAGTCCCCTGCTGCTGGAATGTGCCCTGGACAAGAACACCCAGCCCGTCACTGCAGCAGAGAGAGGACCCAGGGGCCTTGTTTACTGACCCCAGGGGTGCTTGAGGGCATTACTTCTAATAATCAGAGATTTCACATTTGCTTCTGGATACTTCTAGGCAAAGCCATGCTAAGCTTATATTGCCTTTGGGGAGGTGGCCTGAGCAAGATTGAAGAGCTTGAGGAGACTAATGGAACTGTGGCATCAGGAGAAGCTAAATGATCCCTTGTGCTACCACTGTCACTTGTGACTTACCTCCAATAGTCCTTCTTGTTATGGTCCCCCTCTGAATCCAGCACAGTCCCCTTTAAGCTGTAGCATCTGGAGCCAGACCTAATGCCCACCTATGCTATGGGCCAAACATTATCTATGGAGAGTGTAGAAATTAAAGTATGGTGTTCATGGCTCCCAGTACTAAGAAAGGACTGATAGTGTCAGCTCTCCTGTATGAACTTTTCCAGTGAAGGAGAAAGTAATTACTTAGGAATCAAGTCTTGAGGCCTCTGGGAGTCCTTTCATCCCTGATAATCTCTTGCTGTGGACTTGCCTCTGTCATGTGCAAGGCACATTCCAATTCTTCCTTAATTACATCTGGCAAAAGGAAGAGAGGGAACTGAGGTTGGTTAAGGCACCTGAACCAGTCCTGGCTATTGAGGCAAGAGAAATGAGGACACAGTTTCTGGGAACAGTATCCTAAAGATGCTGTTTGCAGGGTGACTTCTAGTTAGCACAGAGCATTTGGGAAAGGCAGAGAAAGTTCCTACAGTGTGGAGGTCAGTGGCCTTGAGGCAAGCAGTGGTCCCCTGTTTTGGAGTAGGGGTTGTCAGGGTATTTGAGGTATTCCTGCTTGTCATTTTCTTTGGATTTAGAGATTACTCTGGCTGGGGATAAGGAAATGAATGAAGCCCTTGAGAAGGGCAGGAGAGTGTCCCCGTGAGTTTTACAGACTCCTCCCCGGGAATCCTGGCATTCAGAGGAGAAAGAAAAAGGGAAGGGGCGTTAGTTATCTAGGGCTGCCATAACAAGTACCACTGACTATGTAGTTTAAACAACAGAAATTTATTTTCTCACAGTTCCAGAGGCTTGAAGTCTGAGATTAAGATGTTGGCAGGGTTGATTTCTTATGAGGTCTCTCTCCTTGGCTTGCAGACGGCTGTCTTCTTCCCGTGTCTTCACATGGTTTTCCTTTTGTACATGTCTGTGTCCAAATTTGCTCTTAGAAGAACAGCAATCATATTGGACTAGGGTCCACCCGGAGGACCTCATCTTAATTTAATCACCCCTTTAAGACCCTGTCTCTAAATACTGTCACATACTGAGATTCTGGGAGTTATGACATCAACATATGAATTTTGGAGGGAAAAGGACATAATTCAGCCCATTACAAAAGGGAATCGGCATTCTACCAAGTTCCAGTTTAATCTTATGACTACTGATGAACCCTGATTCCCTTGTTGGGCTTTTTATCTTTGAGAATGGATCCAGGCCATGGGAAATTTTTTGAGGTGGTGTGTGTTCTTCAGAAAGGCTTGAATGTACTTACAACTTGGAGGGTCGAAATGATTGTCACAGATAAAATTTTAGTACTCAAGGTAAGCTCCTCATCTGCTTCCAGAATGTTCATTACTGATGCCCCGAGAAGAAGGGTTGAGTAATTACTTAGGACAGAGAACTGAGTGCCTTCTTATTCGGGAGTTTCCTGATTAGGCTAATTAGAGATCCTTTGTATTGGCATCCTAGTTTCAGCCTGTTGAAGGCTGGCTTTTACAACCCATGGAAGGGTCTCCTTTTTCAGAGGCAATGGATTCTTTACCTATATACTAAAAAGAACAATCTTAAGAGCCCTCATTTTGTTTTTAGCTAAAAAAAAACCCTTTCTCTCAAAGTCAGCCTTAAAAAACATACAGGAATAACTGAAGGCTGAATTCTTTATAATTTTTTAAAACAGCTTTTGTGTTTAAATGACGTGTTCCCAGATAACCGAGTGCGGAAGCGGTGAATGAACTTCAGCTCAGCCGAGTGCTAACAATCTGGGATGACAGCACATCCTCCCAGCTGAGAAGTTTATGCTGAGCAAAGTGCCCTGAATCCTCTATGGCTCTTGCTTTTGCTCGCGATTCCCTTGCCAGTGTGCAAAAATCATTGTATTTTGTTAACTTCCTGCAGACGTCTTTTGATGACTCACACTGGGCCACTTTTGTGAATTCAGGTGTGCAGTGGGCTCCCTCCTCTCTGCCATCTGCTCTTTTATAAACTCTGAACGTGAAAACCGGAGTGGAGTGCAGCTTCTTGCCTTACCTTTCAGCTATTAAACTGTCTTGCTGGGGAGGAGCTGTGTTCTTCTTAGGACCCACGTTTCCATGCAGAAGACTGGTTACCTTATTTGTATGACCTGGAAATGAAAAACTTATGGATGGCAAGCAGGTTAGGGGAAGAAGTGCTTTTCTGGTTGATTTCATCAGAATGTTTTATCTGCAGACGTAGAAAGCAGTGCTTCACGGAACTGCAGCTTCTCTGACTTCTTGACATCAGCTGTTTTGACAGAAGCTTGTTATCACTGGTCAGGGGTCTAGAATGACACGTTGTGAGCTTCAGGCACCGTGACATGAAGAGTTACAGTGTACGCTGGCCACATAGTGGGGATATTCTCGTCTCACTCCACCTTTAAGTATGAAGAATATTAATTAAGATTGTCAGGGAGATTTGCCTAACCCTCAGGGAAGAAAAACTATTTAACAGACTTTTGTTTTCTGGCTGCTGCTACTGATTCTGAAACTAGGATTTATGCAATTAATTGGTTCCTTGTGGAGTAGCTCTTCTGCCTCTTATACAATGTTCTTAGGATAAAGTTAATATTTTAAGAATAAAACTTTTCACATTGTGAATATTCAATAATTACTTGTTGAATTAGTCATGTAAAACTTGATTCCAGGATAAACAAAATGTGGTATATACTTGCAATGGAATAGTTCTCAGCTGTAAAAAAGGGTTGGAATTCTGAGACGTGCTACAACATGGATGGCCCTTGAAAACATTATGCTAAGTGAAATACAGACACAAAAGGACAAATATTGTATGATTCCCCTTATATGAGGCACCTTGAATAGGCGAACTCATAGAGACAGAAAGTAGAACAGTGGTTTCCAGGGCCTGGGGGAAGGGGGTAGTGGGGCCTTACTGTTTAGTGGGTACAGAGATTCTATTTGGGGTGATGCAGAAGTTCTGGAAATGGATAGTGGTGATGGTTGTACAACATTGTGTGTGTACTAAATGCCACTGAAGTGCACACTTAAAAATGGTTAAAATGGTAAATTTTATGTATATTTTAGCATAATAAATTTTTTTTAATTGATTCCATTGTAGGAAAGGACTTCTAAAAATGCAAAAATGTAAAAATTAAACCTCATATTTCTTAGACATATATTACCTGAGCTTGTAAACCTGACTGAGGGCAGTTTTTTGTGGATCTGCCCCTAATCAGCGATAGAGGAAACCTTTACTCCAGGCTGTTGCCAGAGACCACAGCCTTAGACGTTTGTAGCCTCATTCCTATGCAGCTTTTGTTGGGTGAAATAATAATATTTCTAGGAAATATCACAAAGGATATAAGTCTATTAATTCTTCCAGAAATTCTAATTTTTATCCCTGGATCAAGCCAGATGATCAGATTGCTGTGTGCTTGTCCTCCTTTTTGGCCTTGTTAAATGACTTCAGTGAATTGTGCTTTGGCATCATAGCTCGCCTTGAGGTATACAGTAAGAAGCATTATAGGGGATTGCCTACTGTATATACTTAGAGGCACTGTTAATTAATTGCTTTTCTTCTGACCCTCCAGGATGGAACATAAAGGACCAATTCTGGGGTAAATTTAAGAATTTACCCATGGAGGGAAGGTTAATACCTTGGTAGAAATTTCTTGATGACAAGAAAAAGCTAACACTCTTGAGAACTGTGTACATTGTATTTTATCTGATAGTCAGTGTGATTATCTTATGTCTGTTTTCTTCTTTGCTTTGGCCACTAGGATGCTCAGAACCTAATTTATGAGCCACATCAAGTAATAGTTTAGTACTTTACAACATATATTTCTGTGGACTAATTTTTCCTCATGCTTTTCTAGCCTCTTTTTATGTGTTCTTCTTATAAGTTAACTCATCCTTTTTTAACATTAGATGGTACATTAGTGTACACACACACACACACACACAGATTGACTGATTGATTTTAAGGAATTGACTGACATGATTATGGAGGGTGGCAAGTCCAAAATCTGCAGGGGAGTCCAGCAGGCTGGAGACCCAGGGAAGAAATGATGTCACAGTCTTGAGTCTGAAGGCTGTCTAGGGGCAAAAGTCCTTCTTCCTGGGGAGAACCTCAGTCTTTTCTTTTAAGGCCTCAGCTGATTAGATGAGACCCACCCACATTATGGAGGGTCATCTGCTTTACTCAAAGTCTACTGATTTAAATGGTAGTCACATCTAAAAACACCTTTACAGCAATATGTAGACTGGTGTTTGACCAAACAACTGGGTACCATAGACCAGCCAAGTGGATTCAACATGTAAAATTAACCATAATAGATAAGGACGTAAATATATAATAGAATTTCCTTAAAATCAGCCATAATTTTTGTCTTACATTTACTTCTTTGAGTGCATGTAGGGAAAGACTCCATTTCCCTCCCACCTCCTCATCTAGGTTCAAGTCTCATGTTGTCATTATTTCATCAGCTGGTAGGGCTGTCTTCCAAAGCAGGGTTGGTTAAATGGCATAGAGTTCTCATTGTGTGTGGATGTGTTGAATGTGTGAAGGTATGAATGCTCTGACCTGCCAACATACCCTGATGTATGTCAGTGTTCTACAAAGTTCTGCCAGCTTCTTGGTAAACAGCCATTTTTGTGGAGGGACGTGATGAGGTGTATGATTTCACCAATTATTACCATTCCCAATTAGACGGGGCCCAGGTGTGTGTTAATAAAACGTTAGCTCACTCTCTCTGTAAACTGAACAGCCCAACCTGACTTGATTCCAGGGAATTCATGCATTTGATACTGTTCAATTGATTACATTGCTGCTGTTCTCTTCTGAAAGGCCTTCAAACAGCCGGAGACCTGTTTTTTTTGTTAGAAAACATTCCAGTTGTTCAGGAATGTAACTCATCGTCCACAATAGCTCTTACCTCATCTTTTCGTCTTTGCTAGGCTGGTTACTTTGTTTGGGCGCAGACCTCTTCACTGTTCAAGAGGGACAGGAGCCTGGCAAGGTAAGAATCGAAGTCATTAGGGACAGCTCTCAGCTTTTCATTTGGGAGCTCTGGGTTAGATCGTCAGGGGTCCACATGGACTCCTGAACATCCTGGGACTCTGCTTTTGCCCATCTCCTGGGCAGTTTGCCAGGTTTCCTATCCCATCCTAACCCTTCGCTGCTCACTGCGGTCCTGGGATTTGAAAGCCTGGTTTTGGCTTAAGATACATTTCTGGTGAACCCAAGGACGAAGTCCCCATGCCCTGGGAATGGTTAGTGGATCAAAGATTTCTCTGCTTCCTACATAACATGGTAATTTGGTCTATTAAAAGAGAACCTTCCAGAGTAACCATCCCAGTCACAGTGGGTAGGAATATGTGTGTGTGTGTGTGGAGGGTGATGCTCAAAGGTATCTAGGTCAAGTGAAATACGTTGTTAACTCTACTTAGTAAGTGTGTGCACTGACTATTGAGTATCTGTAATTATAGGACATTTAGATGTTAAGATTAGAAAATATTTCCTGATCTAAAATGAGAGTCGTACCCAGTAGAGAAGAGGCAACAGCATCCATGTAGGCACATTTAAAGTTGTGTATTTACTGATGGTGGCTTTTTACTTCATTCACTTTGCCCTTTTGGTTTTAGTGTGGTGCTTAATACATGGGCTGACCTGGCTCAATTGTTGTACCTGTCTCCATTTTCCCAGTGAAAAACTGACTCTAACGTCTAGTTTTCTGAGGTGAGGCTCCCAAGGCCAAGGAATGTCTTTTTCAGGCTTCAGGGACGTGAGCCTGGTCTGCTGAGTAATCTCCTCCCTGGCGTGGGCCATCGTGGGCCATCAGCTCCCAGCCCAGAGGCCTTCTGCCTCCAAACAGACCTCCCACCTTGCCTCTGATGGGGCGAGAGGGAGAAGACCTCCAAGGGAAGTCTTCTGAGATTGTGAGCTGATGGGGCCAGGGCCATGTTTACCTTCCTGTTTCTTGTCTAAAAAGCAGATAGAATCATTAGCACCCGTGTTTGTTAATGATAATGGTATGTTTCAAGTACAAAGGGGAATTCAGTCGAATATCTACTAAGATGCTTTACTCTTTGCCTTTTTAAAAGGATGACATTGTACTTCCCTAATTAGGCCCAAGAAAACAAGTAGAAATCTGTATATTATCATCACTGTTTCCCTTAGGGCATGTTGGGTGGTGTGGGAGCTGTTCCTCTGCTTAAGAGTCTGCTGTTGGGGGCCCGCCCCGTGACCAAGTGGTTAAGTTCATGTGCTCCATTTCACTGGCCCAGCGTTTCGCTTGTTCAGATCCTGAGCAAGGACCTGGCACTGCTCATCAAGCCATGCTGAGGCAGTGCCCCACGTAGCACAACCAGAAGGAGCTACAACTAGAATATACAACTATGTACTGGGGGACTTTGGAGAGAGTAAGAAAGAAAAAAAAAAGATTGGCAACAGATGTTAGCTCAGGTGCCAATCTTCAAAAAAGAAAAAAAAGACCAGAGTCTGCTGTTAATAAACCAAAAAATATAGAGATCAGAGAAGTGACGGTCCAACACTGAGCTGTATGGAGATCATTGGGTTATCTTCCAAAGCAAGGAAACTTAATGCCTTTTTAGTTATGGTATTCAACACAGTGTTAGGAACATCATCATCATCATAATGGTAACCATAATAATAATGATAACAATGGTAATAAAAATAATACCTCTAATATTAACCATGTCTATTACCACCACCATGACAGCTAACATTTATTGGCTCTTACTTTCTACCAGGCACCAGACTAAGCATTTTATTTGCATTATTCTCTCTCAATCTGCACAGCATTCCCTTGAAGAAGGTCCTGTTAATATCAGCCTTTTATAGTCGAGGAAACTGAGGTTTAAAGAGATTAAGTAAGTTGTCGAAAGGTAGACAGCCAAGCCAAAAAGTGGCAGAACAGGGATGAACTGAACAGCACAGACCCGGGCTGCAGCTTCGACCCACATGCAGGTATTTATGGCTGGCGCACCGGTTGACTTTCACACTTGCCTCTGCCCACATGCCCTTTGCCCACCACCTACCATTGACATTCTTCTCTCCTGTATTGAGGTAGCCAAAACATTCAAACATATATAAGTGGTTCATGATTTTTAAAGAATGTTTGGCCCATGGAGAACAGCAGAAATAATGAAGACTAAAAATCACCCAGTTTTAAAAGATGCCAACTCGATGGTCATGAACACTTTCTTCTGTTTTGCTGTTGCTTTTCCCCTTGTGTATAGTTGGTTCACATAGTTACTATAAGTCTAAGTTTTGAATTTTAAATTTGACATAGCATTTTCTTGTGGCTTTGCTCTCATCAGCCTATTTTAATGGCTACTGAGCACTCTATTAAGTGTATATGATTAGAGGACCTTTAAGTCTATTCCACAAGAAGTTGTATCCTTCAGTTGCTGCCATGTGACAGGTGGAGAGCTTCTGTCATCACATTGGAAAGCCAATTTCTGTCTGCTGACAGCTGGGTTGAAATTGTGGGGTGTCCGTGCCCCCTCACATTGTGAACATCTTGTATCTTGCAAGGGGTCTCTATGGAGTGCGGCAGGAGTCCTGCTGGCCTGGAGCCCAGGAGACCCAGATTTGACTCTGCATGGAAATTAGCTGCAAGTCCTTGGGTAAATTACTTCATTTTACCACCTTCATCTGTGGATCACGTACATCTAGTCAGCTCTGAAACTCCATGAAATCAGAAGTTTTCTGAACTCTCCTGATTTAGAACTTGATTAGCGCCAATCAATGCATAATTTGATAGGACTCAGCTGGGTTACTCTGAGCTGCTTCAAGCAGGTAATTTTGATTTTTGAGATGACCAGACCTGTAAGCTCTTGGAAGATGAAATGGCTTAGTTACTTGACGTAATTCTTGCCATCCCCACTTCTGTGTCCCCCACCAACCTTCTCCCCATGTTCACACACTCACAGAACAGATAGTATAAAGTATGTGCTCAAGAAATGAGATGAACAAACAAATATATGCACAGACAAATGCTCCTGGCCTCCACCTAAGAACCTTTAGCACTGTGGCTGATCCAACTTATCAAATTAATGGGTAAGATTGTTTCATTTAGATGTGGTGGCTTTGTTTGTAACAGGGACTTTAGCTTCAGAAGTCTCCTATAACATATTTCAGAGTGATTTTCCTACAAAATTGATTATCAGGTTTTCCTACATGTTACAGATGAGAAAATGCTTATCTACGGAACTTGAGATTCCCCCCCCCCCCCCCCCCCCCCGTATTGTGGAGTGAGACAGGGTTTTGCTTAGGTCACAGCAAAATCAAAGCTTAGAATGTAATCGTTCTTTTGCTGCGACCAGCAGAAAAAATGAAGGTGTTCGGGGCTTCCTGCATTCTTGGAACCACGTGTCTGGACCATGCATATTACGTGGTTGGTTCTGAGGAGCTCCCCCTGATTCTCCCCTGGTGACGCTGACCTTGAATTGGTTGCTCACGCCTTGAAGGTATCTAACTACTTCATGGTATAAAGCTACTTCCAAGGAAGCCAAATCTTGTCATTTCCTGCCCTACATTCTCTCACAGACAAAAGGAACAAAATCATGTGGTCCCACTACCCCCTCTGCACAGACCTAATTTGGCACCTATCTTGATGCAGAAAGCTTGACTCCATCTCCCCAGATTTGATCATTAATTGTTCTTAGCTTTTCCCAAGTTAATTTGCTGACTGTGGAGGCCTCACTGGCTGTAGGTGGGTGGGATGAGAGCTTGGAAGCACCATGTGGTGGTTGGTAAATCTGCTGGCAAATAGTCAAGTGGCCTGGTTTCTTGTGTGTGTTTGTGTTTGAAATGCTATTGATAATAAAGCCTCATTTGTTTAGGGCTCTGTATCAGTTATCTAGTGCATAATAATAAACCACCCCAAACTTAGTGGCTTAAAACAACAACCATTTCATTGGCTTCTGATTCTGTGGGTCAGCCATTTGGGCTGGGCTCTGTTAGTCTCACCTGGGGTCACTCATGCCAGCATACTCAGGTGGTGCCTGGGAAGTCCTTGATCTAGAGGACCTCAGCTGGGATGGCTCATCTCTGTCATGTGGTTTCCACTAGCTAAGGCTCCTTCACATGACAGAACTGACCAGCAAGAAGACAGGAGTGGAAGTTGCATGTTCTATTGTCAAAGAAGGTTGTAGGGCCAGCCCATAGGGGAGGGAGTTGAAAATAGACTCCACCTCTTAATGGAATAGCTGCAAAGAATTCATAGCCATTTAAAATTTATCAGCTCTTAACTTTGATATGAAAGCACTTTGAAATTAGTTTATTTAAAATTATTTTATTTTGCCTTAAACCATCCTGGAGTAGGGATGGTGTTGTCAGCCCATCTGAGATAAGTCTAGAAAACAGAGGTCTTCTGTAACATACCCAAGAGTATAATAATAAAGATAGTAATAATAATAGCAAATATTAATGTTGTTCCTACTATATGCCAAGCACTGTTTTAAGTCCTTTACATGTCATAATGCATTTGGTCATTACAAAATCTTATAAGTACTATTTTTATCCCCATTTTATAGGTGAGAAAACTGAGGTACAGAGAGATTGAGTAATTTCCCCCAATGTCATAAAGCTACTGAGTGGCAGAACTGGGTCCACCCAGGCAGACTGGCTCCACATTCCATGCATTAACCCCAAATGCCTGTCAAGTTAATGGAAACTAAATCTACCTGACTTTTAGCAGAGTTCTATGTTAGACCATGTCGTTTTTCTAGAAGCAGGAGGATTGGCGAGGGACACTAAGCCTTTCTGGGTACACCTGTGTGCCCCAACATGGGTCCAGTCACATCGTAGGAGACCGTAATTGGAGATAATAAAGACATTCATAATCCCAGGGAAAAGAGAGTAATTCTCCTGGGTGTGTATGTGGAGGGGATGTCTGGGGATGGTGGTGGTCAAGGTCATGGTGTCACTGCTTGTTTGCTGGGGAAGCATTTGCAGAATGAGAATATTTCATAAAGCCCTCCCTGGCCTTTTGGGTAGCCTCTTGTTCTTGGCTTCAGGTATTCAGAAAGGCTCAGCTCCAAAACAGGAATGCTGTGTTTATTTAGCTTTTTGTTTGAGGACTACCCCAGGCAAAAGGTGGGTTGACAGTCTCTATTTTATACAATATTTGTGGAACTAAATTCAGTCCAAACTCCAGGTAGTACCAGGGAGTTTATCTAAGAATGTGACAAGTTTTGCTGACATTTATAAGGTCACCCTCGCAGCTGTGGATGACTCGGCCCATGGCACCCATATCTTATTAATGGGCCTGCAACCCCTTCCTCAGTTTGAGGGTGTGGAGCACGTTTAGGAGCTAGGACTTTCCATTTAGCACTAAGATGGGGAAGAGACCACCAGTCCAAGACCTAAAGGCAGTTATTCTATCCATCTAGCATCTTCTCTCCATCAAATCTTGTTATCTCTTGACCCCACAAAAAGCCTCCTGCTTCTGATGTCCTCGTCCTCCTGTGTTGACTCAGGTTAGCGTCACCGACTGTTCTGGCTGCTGGGAGTGTTTGCCACAACTTCTGCATATGTGTGTGTTCACCCTAGACTCCGGCCAGAATCTGAGCTGGAAGGTAGGCAATCAGGACATGCACAGCCCCACCAGAGAAGGCAGAAGGTGGGATAGGGACTAGGGAGACCTGTGTTGCTGGCTGCCCCTCCCCTTCCATCGTCTCTCCCTTCCCTCACCAGGAAACTCCCTGAGGGCCAGATTTCTTGATTGTAAGCAAGAAAGCCTAGGGCTGCTTTCGGCATACCAGTGGAAACCCTGTCACCTTTATAATCTTTTCCTTCAGCTCATCTTGAAGAGTTTATAATCCTGTCTGGCATTAAGCACTTTTTCCTTTGTGGATGCTTGCATCGTTTGATTCTTATTCAAACCAGCTGGGACAGTTTATCCCCCCCTGCACAGAGATGAAAACCTGATGGGCAGGTCTCTACAGCAGAGACTCTCCAAACAGTGCTTTCCTCGTGGTTGCAGCTGAATAGCTCAGCCTGCCTTTAGGACAAATGAGAGAACAGAACACAGGCAGGAAGCTTCTTTCGTTTCCAAGGCCTTTGGGGCTGTTCTTTCCTCACTATAAACGGAATTGCTTCCTCTGATGGATCGGGCCAACAGACCAGTACTCCTTTAGCTCCCTTCTGTTTGATCAACCAGCACTACCAAAGCCTGCGCCTTTGTTTCTCAGTAGGCTCCACTGATTAATGTTAGTTTGCCTTTGGCTTTGGCTCACATCGCCTGTTTGAGGGGACTGGCGGTGCCCAGGAGAAGGGTGTGTGTGTTGGGGGAGGTAGGTGAGAGGCAGCTCGGCCTCCTGGGACAGTGGCGAGCAGGATGAGTTAGTGCGCTTAGAACACTGGTTTACCACAAGGTCCTCGAGTGCACACAAAAGTCCCTTCGTGCCTCCTGAAGACGAGGTTTAGTCACCTTGTCCCCAGAGGATGGTTCAGACGTGGTATTTTCTTGGATTTGCTGCAGTTTTGACTTGCCCTAGGTTTGTTGGGTTTCATTGTTCCCATTTCTTGTTGGTTTTATGACCCGAGTTGTAGGAAGACAATACCTGAAAGTTTGGGTATGCCCCTCCTGTTTTTTTTTTCTTCTCTCTAGCAGTAAAGATGGTTGCATAACAACAAACGCAGGAAGGGAATTAAAAACAAAAAAAAGAACTTTGCTCTAGGCTGGCTCTTGGCAAGGAAGGCTGAGCGGGAGAAGATGGTTAGAATGCATATTCACACATCTGCACGTGCAGCCATCAACTTCTAGTCCACAGTAACAGGCACTTTAGCAACTTTCTTATAATCCTTTTATAATCCAGTGGCTCTTTCTTGAAAGGTTGTTATCAGCAATCCAACCAAAGCACAGCATTTCAAATTTAACCTTACGCAGCTCTTGAAATTTCATCTTCAGGAAGTCTTTCTGGAATAGAGATGAAAACAACTTCTGTGTGTAAACATGACAAGCCCATGCACGATTCTCCTGTTCTCACCACAGTCACTTTCCACTCTTAACCTGTGAACATGGAGTCCTGTTATTAGCTGTGTTTCCCCCCCCGTTCTCCAAATGTGGATCCATGTTAGGATGATCAGGGCAAGGGTGCTTACTCAGAGGTGGCAGATCTGTGTTAACCAGCCAGTGTGGCACCACCAGAAGGACGGTGAATAAATGTGTTTGGAGGATAATGTCAGCTGCAGCACACACTCTGATCATAGGGCCCTGGCTTCTCTTGTGTGTTTAAACTTTAGCTATGCTTTGATCAGGCGTGTGGTCAAGCCTTTTTAGTTAGGTTTTCTTTCAAATCTTAGCAGTATATCCAATCAGATTGTTGCTAAAATCACACATGGTGCAAACCTATTTAGGTATTATCCAGCAGACTCTAATACAAGGCAGTAATGTAGATGGTTACTTGCCATCTATTAAATCAGTTTATTTTCTATATTTTTTAGTAGCACTTCCTTTGTAATTAAGCAGTATTTAAAAAAATTTTTTATTGAACTATATTAACATAAAGCATGGCGTAAAATGAAGGTGTACAGTGTGTTGATTTGATACATTTGTGTTGTAATAGGGTTGCTGCTGTAGTGGTAGTTAACACCTCAGTCATATCACAGAGTTGTCACTTCTTTTTTGTGGTGGGAATAATCAAGATCTAGTCTCTTAGTGAGTTTGATGATTATAACACAATATTGTTGTTTGTATTCACTATGCTGTGCATTAGCTCTCCAGGACTTACTTGTCTACTAGTTGCAAGTGGACAGAATTTTAGCATATCTCTCTGAAAAGGGTAAATTAGAGTAATGCAATATGGCAAAAAGTGGGGAGATTCAGATTAACTGGGAAATGAAAATCCCTAATGCATTCATGGATTTGCTCCTGAGATTGGTTAAGACTCTGAAAGGAAAATGTTTTCAATTTTCAAGTCTTTAAGATGAACTGCCATATTAGAGGCTTTACTTTCACTTGTCAGCATGTGTGTTTACCCTGTTAGAATAAGACCTAGTGTTAGTTTGATAGAAAGCATTCCTAGACTCACCGAGGCAGTGACCAAGAGCAGAGAGCCGGGTGGTGTTCCTGTAGGATTTCTCTCTGCTGAGGTTACAAATGTCCTCTCTGCCATTTCTCCCCTATCTCGTTGATCCCTGTTCTCACCAGAGGCCAAACAGGTAGTTCTGTGGATAGCTTTCCTTGAATTGTGAGCTGAAATGCTGACTTTAAATATAGAGTTTTAAGATGTTAGGGAGGAAGTGACATTGATTTATTTGTTCTGTTCTCGGCCAGCCTGAGAAACCTGTCCTGTCAGGTAATGAACAACTGCCTTTCTCCCAACTAGGGACTTCAAGAGAACGATTACTCACCCCATCATTACCGTTCCCCCTGAGTCATCCAGTTTCAATTGAATAAGAATCTCCAGGCAGTGGACTCTAGGGCCAAGCTTCCGGTTTAGTCATATGAATGATATAAATGTGCCCCGGACGTGGAGCCATGGTTCATTCTGGTAAGATACTTTGTAGGTCCGGGTTTTCAGCTATGTGTCTGTTTGAGAAATTATATTGTCCAGTATAGTCAAAAGTGGCCACCTTAAAGGTCAATGTAGAATGATTACATGAGTGACCAGACATTCCAGCTGGCCTGTTGTTGATCTATAGGGCAAAGATATGAAAATGAATGGTGGTGGGGGAACTTCTTGCCTATCTCTTCTGAGTAGTGCTGCTGGTTGATCACTGAGTATTCGGTGGGGATCTTAGTAAAGCCCCATAAGGCCCTGTCCTTGTGATGGTGCTGAGAGAGCCTTGACACTTAAGAAGACCTGTGCCATCATAGATGAGGACTACTGAAAGGTAGCTAGAGTCATTTCCATTTGGCAAATGCTACCATCCCCTATAATGTCACTGTTCTCAGTACTATTCTTAAGTCCTATTGTATATAATTTGCATGACAAATAAGAAATTGAATTATCCTAGATCAAATTTGGATGTATGAGTAGTTGTAGAGATCCATATTGATTGGCGCATGTGTTTGGTTTCAGTTCATTCCAAAATTCAGTTTGTTTCCAAATTCTTAATATTTATCTTCATTGCAGATCTAGAGAAACTTAGTTTTGAGTGGAGCTATCTATTGAGACTTAGTTGAGCAATCACATGTTCATGGAAGAGCTTGACATGTGGAAAAAAAAAATATTCAAGACAAAATGTAAGTTTGTGGGTTAGTTGAAAATCCGACCTCTTTTACAGATTCTTAACTAATCCTTCCTGGGTTTAAATAAAATCAACAGTTGCTTCTATAACACCTACTCTGTCACCTTTCTCTATCTTCAGGCACTTGAAATACATCATTGAACAACATCAGAATTAATCCAAGGCCCTTTAGCCGGTAGACTGAGTTCCTTGGGGCAGGAACCTTGCCTTCTTCATCTTGAATTCCTAGGACTAAGAAAAATAATGACTAAAAAAATACTTGTTTTCTAAGCAGGTATGTATGAAATAATTAGTAACTGTGAAAATAAATTGTGATCCTGAAGCCCTGGCAGTTGGAAGGCGTGTCCTACAGGGTCAGTGTTAGAAGGAAACGTGGGTATAGGCGGGGGCAGCTGCTCTGGGATTCTTGGTCACGGCCTGCATGGAAAGGCAATGATGCATGCCCTGTGGCACATTGACTTCACCATTGCCCATGATTCCTGTGTTGAAATAGGAGGACTCAGCCCAGACAAATGCTAAGGAAACACAACCAACTCTTTTATTACTCTCTACAACATTTATAGCCAAGTCCTATGCGATGCCCTTATCCTTGAGGCATTCCGACAGTCATTTTAATGATTTATTTTCTTTTTCACAACCAAAAAACAAATAAAATATTTTATCACCTTTTGGGTAGACTTGATGTCTTTCTCTTCAGTTCATCACTTTCTGGGTCTATAAAATTCCCCTTACCTTTCAGTTTTTATAACCCAAGGATAGGAATTCTGTTTTTCTCATTCTTTACATGAGAGCTTTTTTTAGTTCAATTTTTTTTAGTCCAAATCCCCAGCCTGTTGTTGCTGTGGTTGGGGGTGGGAGTGCAGGAGGATAGGGAAAGGAGAACTCAAGAAAGGCCAGATGTTTTCAGTAACACATGATCAGAGGGAAAGGTTTTGAATAAGAGACAAATATTTTTTCAGTGCTATTCTCCACTATTTGGAACTATAAGAACATTGGAGCTATTGGTGCTGAAGGAGAAGTGGTTGTGCTGGTTTAAGAGGAAAATACTCTACGACTGAAATTTGCTCTGTGGTTTCTTTCCCAGGATTTACAATAAAAACCACTAATCTCTATGAGAACCCACAGCATTGTGATTACCCCTCTCCATTCTGAATTGTATGTCTTCACCCCAAGCTCCATGCTTTGCAGCTTGCAGGCTCTTTTTTTCTCTTTTTCCCCTTTTGCTCATTTCTCACTCATTTTCCATATGCGTCTTTACATTAAGGTGTCAACAGCAGGATACTCAGACCAGTCATCATGAGCCATAAAAGCTACTTTACCACATGTGTGGATTTGTGAGGGCAAAGCTTTTCTCAGATAGGTGATTTCAAGTCTGAGTTGACCCAGCATGCGATTGTTTCAAGTGATTTGAGATGTCGATCTCCAGTCCCTCTGGTCTCTCCTCTCCACTGAAGACCACAGAATTGAAAGGGACTTCAGGTCCTTTCCTTCAGGGATCCTGATCTCCCCGTGCAGAAATCCATTTGACAGCATCTCTGTTGGCGGTTGCTCGTTCCTCCTCTACTGGAATTATTCCATTGGTGGGAAGCTCCTTGCTTTCAGGCAGCCCATTCCCTTGTTGAGCATTTCAAAACTTGACCCCAAATCGATCTCCCTGAAGCTTTTGTGAAGTCATCTTCTGAAGTAACTTTCTCTTCTCCAACTATTTGAAAAGTTACCAGTTGAAATTTAACTCTCAATTTCCCCTTCGTTGCACTGAAGTTTTCATTTCTCTGGGCAAGCAAGTGGAGGTCTCTCAAATATTCTAATTAAGGCAGAGGTTTTAGACTCCTCTCCACCCGGGGTATCTGTAGCCTTCTAATTAGAAGTGGACGTTGTATTCCAAAGGTGGTCAGACTCGTGGAGAGGAATTTGCTTGGTCCAGATGTTGTAATCTGAAGATGAGGCTCTGCTGTGCATTAGCTTCTTTAAGCAGCAGCACTATTCCTGTATATGACAGGGTGTTTTTAATTACTAGAAAATTCACATAAACTAATTTCTGTCTACCAAGGTCTTGGTTATTCTGTGCCTATGCTGTTGATAACTTGAACCAAAATGCATAACTTTTTATTTAACATCGTGTTGGTTTCAGCTTGATGCTGTCATCTATCAGCTCTTTTTTCAGATCCTGATTGTGTTATGAAACATAATAGCTGTCTTTCCTGGCTTTGTGCCTTCAGTAGGTTTGATAGGAAATCTTATCTTTGTTTAAGTAGTTGATAAAAATATTAAACAGCTCCAATAAAGACAAAGTTCTACGGTATACTGCTAGAACATTTAGGGTTAAAGCTCATCTGTTGAAAAACATTATTTGCTACCTCATAATTTGCCATCATTTCCACAGTGATAAAAAATTTTATGTATTGCCTTGCCAAAATCCAGGTTGTGTGTGGAATTCCATTGATTTAGTAGCCTGGTAACCATGTCACAAAGGAAGGGAGATTTGTTTGCCTATACTCTACCTTCGTTTACCTGTCCTCGACCTTACTAATCACCTGTTTCTTTTCTACTTGCTCGCAAAGCAACTGCTTACTAATCTTCTCCTTCATTCATTAAAATTCAAAGAGACGTTTATTTGTGAATCTTCTGTGTCTAATACAGTACTCAATATATGGCATATGGTTCCTGTCTTCAAAAAAGTTTATAGTCTAGAGAAGGAAAGAGATATATAATTATTATACTTTGTTGATAATATACACATATAGTTGGGTGTGTGTTTATATTACTTTCTACCGTATAATAAATAACACCCAGTAAATGTGTGTCCAAGAGAGCAGACAGCTGCCTGGTGGTGAGATCCAGGACAAGTAGAATTTGAGCTGGGCCTTGCAGGGCAAGGAGTTGATGATTAGTTTTAGAAAGGATGGAAGGGCATTCACAGAAGGGAATAAAGCCTCTGTTGATAAGTGGCCTGTGCCTGGATTCCAGACCCTGGATGACCCAGGCAGTTCTGCCTGCCCCCATGACCTCCTGACTCCCAGACCTGTGGCTTGCACTTGGTCATGTTAACTACTGACTTTCTCACCCTTACCTTAACTATTTGACTGGTAGACTTCCAAACTGTGTCTGATTTTTGGCTTTGTTGGGCCATGCAGGCTAATCAGGTGACTACAGGCCGTTGACAGGTCCTGTTTGTAGGCACCTACATCCTAGTTACCCCACAGATTCTACAGACAGATTCTAAGACAGTGGTATTTGATCTAAAGGATGTCATACGCAGCCATCTGGGATGCATATCTGATGGACTTTAAAGTTAGGGTAGCACCTATACTTTAAACCAATAACAATTCTACTAAAAAGAGACCGTCCCCCAAACACACACTCTCTATCCCCAGGCCCTAACACATCCAACTATCTTTACTTTGAAATGTCTCATCTGCTTTCATCCTTAGTTGAATCATTTGGGAAGATTTGAAGCTGATCAATTCAGCTGCGTTTGCATTTTCTAGAGCATGAAAAATGGTGTTTCAGTTATTACATGTGGAGAGATGAGGAATGAAATGAACAGCCTGGTATTTTAGATTGCAGGTGGAATTGGCAGCGTCAGTAGTTAGAGAAACGGCTCCCAAGCACGTGAACTGGGTAAATTCCATCAGCACTGCATGGAGAGAGTAAACTTGGAACACGACTATGGCAGTTTTCTTCAAATGCATTTCCAAGCACTCCTCATTTGGTGGGGAAAAGCTTTTCTTTTTCCATTGTTGGACTTCTGTTTCCATCAAATGTGTGGCCAACTGACTAAGATAGTAACTTGAAAAGCTGGCTGGGATCCTGCTTTTAGCGTCCTGGCAGGAAAGAGAGATGTTTATTGTAATTGGGGGTACCTTAGCTATTCTTCCAACTGACCATTTCCTCCTGCCTCTTAGTCCTTTCACCTTGTGCTTTGGGAGCCAGTAGTGTTGGGTTTTGTACAGAAAATGGATGTAAGTGACCAAGGGCAATGAGACAACTCATGCATTGCTTTTTGGCTTAGAGGGCGGGCATTTTGGGAGTCAAGAGCGGGATGCTGTGCTGTGGGATCTGCAAGGGGTTGGAACAAATGGCTAATGCTCCATCAACAAATCTCACGCCTATTGGGCCCTTCATGACACCTTCCCTGCAATGAGCAACTTCAGCAGACAGCACGCAGAGCCTGCTGACAGAACTGATAGTGATTCAGCTAAATTTACTGCTCAACAAGAAGGCTCACACAGTGTCAACTTCTTACACGGCCTGGCACTGTCTCCTTCCCCCAAGAGTTTCTTTGCCACAATTGAAAGTAAAAAAGAGACTGGAAGGACACTAACATTTATTAGAGCATTTACTGTAGGCCAGGCATTGTGAAACATATTATTGTTAGTTCACTTAATTCTCACTGTTTCTTATCATTTACTTCTCACCACAGCCATGAAATGGAAATTTTATTGTGCTGATTTATAGATGAGGAAACTGAGACGAGCAAGTTAAGCAACTTGCTGAGGTTAAATGGTTCCTACCAGTGACGAGCAGAGCCTAAGTTTGGGATCCGGACCAGGTCTTCCTGACTGGCTAAATCCAGGATGCCCTAAGCTTGAGAATAACAAGTGCTCCACTGGAGGCTGGAGATTTCAATACTCGGGCTGAGCAGCAATTAGCACAGCCTTTTTAGATAGAATGCAACACATAGGCAATGGTTCCTTGTTCTTTCCGTTATTGCCATCTGATAATGTCAGAGCTTTAATATTTATTTTTCATCTATTGAAAATGTAAAATAAAGACAGCATCTTGTCACCACTGCGGTCTAGCAGTCTGTGCAAAATTAACTCAGTTTTCTATCATTTTACCATCTCCCCCCCTCCCAAATGAGAGTGAGCAGTGCTGCCTGTAGGTCCTGTCCTTTTAGCCCACAACAAACAACCAAAGTGATGGAAGCTATGCAGGAGATATGCCCTGTTCATAGAGCAGAGCCTGTCTGAGTTCAGAGCTGCATCTCCAGTGACTTCAGGCAGACGCTGGCAGCTAACTCACCTTGCTTTTGAAATTTTGTTTTCCTTTAAACTTGAGAAATGTCTTTAATGCTTTCTTCCGGATACTAATGCATTGTAGACATGATGTTCTAAGGCAAACGACTGTTTTATGAGGTCCTGGAAACCTGTCGGTGGTATATAGTCCTCTCTCTCAACAAGGGTGTATCCCTGTGCTTGCTTCAGCCAGTAGGTCTTGTCAATAAATCCGTCAGAGGCCGGGCCAGTCTGCACAAAGCATGCTTTCTGCCTTCCCGATGGGATGAAAGGCAGCCCTGTGGAGCTTGGTGGGATGGAAATTATTTTTCTTATCCAGCTCAAGACTAAAAGTGTACATCTATCCATTTTCATTCTTGTCTGGCTGCTCCAATGATTGGGAGATTAATCGTTTCTTCATTAGCCAATTTGTAAATTTCCAAGTTTGGGAGTTAGGAAAGAAAGTTCCAGCTATGCCCAGTGATTTTAGAGTCACTGACTAGTGGCAGGAAAGAGAGAGAAGTGCATGCTGGGAGGCCTGCTTTCCTTTCCCAGCGATGCTTAAGTGACATGGTTTAGGAAGAATCAAAAGGGAAGTTTGTGCATCAAGTTATCAGACCGGGGATAAGAGACCCTCAATTTCTCCTGGCATAATTATGGGTCTTCGATGGGGATTAGAAAGCTCTGCAATTATGCAGATGACTTTCAAAGGCAACACAAGATGTTTCATGTCTCAAACCGAGTCCACCCATCTCCATAACTCTCAGCAGCTAGCTGACAGAGACGATAACTATGGTAAAATCTGGAGCATCCATGTTGACTTGCTTATGAAGCACAGAGAGCTGCGTAACTTATTTTAAGGAGATTTTATATTCCTGACTGGGTGATTAAAAAAACGGGTTCTATTGCTCAGATCAGCACATGTGCCACAAACATAATTTTTCCCCCGGATTTCTAACTGGGATATATTTCTGTTTGCCGTGTTGGGAAGTGCCTGAAAGGTCATTTTGATTTATTATTTTTTAAACTGAGCATTCTGGATGTTGAGGAGTTAATCAGCACAGAGAGTTGCTGTGAATTCATAACGTACAGTGTCTTTTGGAAATGACTCTTGCCACTAATGTCATTGCAAGCAAAGTCACAACCCCTCAGCATTCTCAGTCCTGCAATGGTCATGTGCTTTCCTGCCAGGGGAAAGCTTGTCTTGCTCTGTTGGTCTGTATATCATCTGTATTCAGCCCGGTTTTCCTAAATTTATCCTCGGCAGCATAGTTAGTTTAGGAGTTCTTTTATTTAGATTAGATAATTCACAAAACTGGTAGGAAATTTTCAACCTAAGTTAAAATGGAAACAGCTATAGCTTCAGTCGAAATTTTCTACAAAATTTTATCGCTTTTGTTTATTTTTCTTGACAATGAGAAAGGAAAGGAAAGACCAGAATTGGAGAGTCTGTCCCTTTGTAACTGGCAAGAAGGTGGGTTCTGGTTTTCTTTTCTCTGGGAAGATGTAGTCAGTGTTTGCTGTCAGAGAAGAGAAACGCTTTCGCTTCAGCAAAGACACTGTCTGTCTCGATAAATACGGTTAGGGTGACGGTAGGCCCTGGGTGAAGAGGGAGGGGAATACTTTTTTATGAATGGAATACAAAAAGACAGATTTAATAGGGGCTCTGCTGCGCTTTTTTCCCCTAAACTTCCTAATTCAGTGGGCCATGCAGTAGCAAGTACAATGTTATGTGCTGTTGTACAAGTGAAACCAGCCAATTTAATGATTCTCCGCTTCTGGGGTCATAATTCTTTGGTAACAGTGAGAATTCCAAACCTGCAGCACTTTTTTATATCCCCCAGGGTGCACACATCCCTTTTCTTAAGGTAGGTTTTTTTTTCTTTTTTAAGATTGGCACCTGAGCTAACATCTGTTGCCAATCTTTTCTTCTTCTTCTTCTTCTCCTTCTTCTTCTCCCCAGAGCCCCCCAGTACATAGTTGTATATTCTAGTTCTAGATCTTTCTGGCTCTGCTATATGGGACGCTGCCTTGCTATGGCCTTGTGAGTGGTGTCGTGTCCGCACCCAGGATCCCAGCTGGTGAAAACCTGGGCCACCAAAGCGGAGCCCGCAAACTTAACCACTTGGCCATGGGGACAGCCCCAAGGTGGCTTTTTTGTTGGTGGTGGTGTTTTTCTTTTTTGGGGATGGGGGGGAATTATCTTAGTCTCTAAAAGGAGTCTAAAGTGAGGCGGAAAAGAAACAAATAAGTGTTGAAAAATGAATGAGTTGGAGAAAAGTATTAACCAGGCCCTTTTCTTATTGGAAGCACCCTAAGTTTTATTTGTTGGCAGGAAGCCTAACACTGAAGCAAGCTCTGGGTGTGCACTGTGCCTACTGCTCTGAGCCCAGCCTGGCTGGGTGTATGCAGGGGCTGTGTCCTGATCCTTGTACCACCGCCCGTGTTGGTCTTCCTAGGGCTTCGGGGCACTGGCTCTGCCACAGGCACGGTAAAGGCCCTGAAAGGAATCCTGGCCCAGAGGCTTCAGAGGACATTAAATGATTTTTGTTTTCTGACTTCCTAGTTGCCCAAATCTCACTCCCCCCAACCCCAGCTTTACTGAGGTAAAAGTTACAAATAAAAGTGTATATAAAATTGATGAATAAAATTGTGTTACGATGTACAACACGACGAGTTGATATATGTATACATTGTGAAATGATGACCACAATCAAGTTAATTAACACATCCATCACCTTGCAAAGCTACATTTTTCCTATGGCAAGAACGCTTAAAATCTGCTCTCTTAGCAAATTTCAAGTGTACAATACAGTATTATTACCTGTAGTCACCATGCTGTGCATAGATCCTCAGAACTTAGAACTGAAAGTTTATACCCTTTGACCAGCATATCCCCATTTGCCTCACTCCCCAGCCCCTGGCAACCACCATTCCCCTCTCTGTTCTATGATTTCGACTTTTTCAGGTTCCACATCTAAGTGAGATCATCCTGTATTTGCCTTTGTCTGTCTGGCTTATTTCACTTAGCATAATGCCCTCAAGGTCCGTGTCTGTTGTCGCCAGTGGCAGGATTTCTTTCTTTTTTATGGCTGATAATATTCTACACACATATACCAAGAAAATATATATCACACTTTTTTTCATTCATTCATCTGTTGACATTTAGGTTGTTCCTATATCTTGGCTATTGTGAATAATGCTGCAGTGAACGTGGGAGAGCAGCTGTCTCTTGGAGATACTGATTTCATTTCTTTCAATTATATACCCAGAAGTAAGATTGCTGGATCATATGGGAATTCTACTGTTAATTTTTTGAGGAACTGCTGTACCGTATTTCATAGTGGCTGCACCAGTTTACATTCCCACCAACAGTGCACAAGGGTTCCCTTTTCTCCACATCCTTGCCAACATTTGTCATCTCCTGTCTTTTTGATAATATCCTAACAGATGATATCTCATTGTGGTTTTGATTTGCATTTCCCTGATGATTAGTGATGCTGTATACCTTTTCATGTACCTGTTGGCCATTTGTATGTCTTCTTTGGAAAAATGTCTATTCAGGTCCTTTGCTCATTTTTAATCAGATTGTTTTTTTGCTATTGAGTTATATGAGTTCTTTATATATTTTGGATATTAACCCCTTATAAGATATTGATTTGCAAACATTTTCTCCCATTCCATAGGCTGCCTTTTCATTTTGTTGATTATTCCCTTTGCTGTTCAAAATCTGTGTCAGTTCCCAAATTAAAGCAGTTGAAAATGCCCCTCAGGTGGCCTCACCCACTCTCTGATCTTGGACCAGGCCCTACACCTGTCTGTCCTGCTTGTCTGTGCCTGACACTGGACTAGATCAGTGCTCTTCAAATGTTTTAAGCTATGGAACCCTTTACTGAAATGAAATTTTAAAAAATATCCTAATAAAAGTAATTTTATAAAATTAGGCTCATTCTCATTTAATTCTGGATGAGGGACCCAGAGTACCCCCACCCCACGCAGATCCCCTTCATCTGTTGGAACCCCAGCAGGCCTGTGGGCTACTTCCAGTCCAACCTGATGACAGGGTGGCTAAGAGCAGGAAGTTCCACTAAACCAGGGCCAGGTAATTTTACCTTTGTCAATCCTGAAGCCTGGAGACAGCGTATCTCACAAGTTTTAAGTCGACCAACCTAAAATGATAATCCATCATAAATTTGTAAATACCAATTTTCATTCTCTTTTATATGCTCTATTCCTGGTAACCAGAGTATTTTTACTGTCATTTTAGAGTATTTTGCTGTTGCACAACGATGTGCAAATGAATGTGGGTGATGAATTCTGCAAAGCATACCCATCTCAACACCTTGAACAATGCCAGCCCCTTCGCCACCCCCTCCTGAATTCCAAAACCTATACTCTTTGCCCCCCACCTCCTACCCCTTTAACCTCTCTACCACACAAACACCATGTCAACTTTCTTAAACTCTGTATGTCAGTCTCCTTCAAAAAGTAGTCTCATTGTTTGAAAACCAAAACTCAACTCATGACTCTGACTTTCTGAAACTTCCTTGATTATTTAGTTTTCCCTTCAAACTCTATTCCCACTTCCTACTAATACACATCCCATTTCAGTAAGTCATAGTCTCCCTATTTTCTGCCTCCAACCCCATGGTCATGCTCTTTGTCCGTCTCTCTATCTTTTCCCCATGAAGACGCTCCATCCTTTTTGTCACCTACCAATATCCCTGACAGCTCACCCTCAGGTCCTTCCATGCTCTGTCTTCTCCCTCTCGTGGTACTTAGCAAGGAGGCTGCGTGATGTGACAGCAAAATTACAGAACAGAGAGACAACACTAGGACTACTGTCCTGGAATTCTGCCACTTATTTGCAAGGTGTCCTTGGCTAAGCCCCTTGACCTCTTTGGGTCACAGTTTCCTCATCTATAAAATCTTATATTTTAAAACTCCACAGTGGTTATCAAACTGCTGACCACACAGCAGGTACCTCTTATGGATTTGTTTAATAGAACTTTGATCTATGATATTCTACTACTATTCTATTCAAGTACCTACTATTTTTGGTATGCTGGCAGTAGAAGTCCTTTAATTATCAGAAGGATACTTGAAATTCTATATCCTCCCAAAGCAAGATTGAAATTCTAAGGATTTGAAATGGATGTGGAAGACCTTAGAAGCTGGGTAAATAAGTTGTTTGGGTATGATACTCTCTTGAAAACTAACTCAAGGTGAACTCCGTTCTAAGCCCAGTTGGAATGAGTTTGGCAGTCAGTCCCCAAGTCAGTGTAACCTTTTTAAAACTCTGTAGGTACTCACAACCAAAAGGGAGAAAGTTCCAGTGAGGATGCCCCCCAGACTATCATAACTTACGTCGGGATTCACTGAGTCAACTGCTTCAATCCAAAACAGCAAAACAGCCCTTTGCTGGCTTCAGGAGATTATGTATTTTACCAGTCCACATGACTTTGCATTCAACTTGTTCCTAGTCAATTATATGCCCTGAAAATAAGTTCTTGTATTAAGTTATGTCCATTGTAAGAGTGAATGCTCTTAGGGCTTCATAAAGGGGTGGCAAATACTTGTTCATGTATGGGACGATTATTTCATTTTGTATCACAGGGAAATATACCATTGTTTTTAGATAACTAGAATGCCTTCAGGAAAATAAGGTGAACGTGTTGCAGTAACCTCTATGGGGAGGGGAGGGGTATGCTAGGTACCACTTACTGCACTGGAGGTTTAATTTGTGATGGGGAAGCTGGTGATCAGTAAAAATTGATGTCCCCCCTCCCAAGCTTGATATATCTAGTGTAGCTTATGCTTCTGGAAGAATTGAACTGTGTTGGAAGAGTGACATTTTGGAGCCAAGAATGGGGACAAGGGAGCTATGGAGTGTGCTGAAAATCCTCGAAGTACCAGGATACCCAAGTCCTGGTTTAGGTTGTGTAGACTGAGCCCCCACACAATGCCTGGTCAGTGTGCAGATCCAGGTGCCTGTCTGCACCCATTTGTTCCCTCCGGCGATGTCTAAGCAAAGGCTCAGCCTGCATGCTTCCTTTTTTTGTCTAAAGAAAAAAATTTTTTCTTGAGACAGTTCCTCTCCTTGGCCAAACTAAACATCTGCAGATGTGTTCTTCGCAGAATTTGCTTATTTCTGGGAGCTTCCCTGCATGGTTTCAGCATTAATAATATGCTTCACTACCTACAAAAGCTACCTCATTTTTAGAAAAGGAAATAGAGTTAGTCATGCTTCATAATCCACTGTCCTTATAGCAGCTGCCACATGTTGGCCGTTTGTACCTGGATTGCCTTCATTGCTACATTCAGATCAGTTTAGGGCATGGACCATGTCTTACTTAAATTTTTATTTCTAGTTCCTCATACAGTGCACAGTAGGTACTCAAGAATGTTTACTGAAGAACTAGACAAGGAATATATATATATATATACACACATACACACAAATATATGGGATATGTGTATATATATTTATGTATATGCATTTTCAATTTTAAAAGTTTATTTGATTAGTACTTTCTCAGCTAAGAAGAACTCCAGAGATAAATTTGGATTGATGATGCCGAAACATGACACTTCCAATCCAGGCTCAACGGAATTACCCACGCAAAAGGAAGCCAGATGTGATGGGTGGCCATGCTGCAGCTGCAGAACATCACCCAGTTTTCTTAGGGCTGTCCTCCTGCGGGGTCCAGGGAACCTGCACTCTCTACTTTCCTTCATAAGCTGCCACTGCCGTAAGGTATAGGAAGTTAACTAAAAGCCTAAGCAGGGGTGGCTCTGTTTTTTTATATAACTACCTGGTAGGTCTCATTAAAGTGTTAAATTCCTGAGGTTCTGGAATTTTCCTTGAAGGATTTCATAACCAAATCGGGCTTGTTAGGATGTTGCTTATTACAGCTGCTGCTGTATTCCTGAGGAAAGCTCCTGATTCCGTGTCAGTTTGATACTTCTGTACTTCAGTCTCTATCTCTTTCTCATACAGATTTGCAACCTTTAAGTGTTTTGAGTTAATGGTGAGAAGTCAGATAATCTTTGCTGTAAGATAGGTACTGAGCACTAGCCATGTGACTTAGCACTCACAAGTCCCTGTCTTTCCTGCCTTCTCATTTTAGCATGCAGTATGCACATCCCCTATGCTAGTGTTTGTTCTTCTTATTAAATCCATTGTCCCATAAAGTGTTCCTTAAAAGAAAACGTGATTTTACTTTCATACCTCCTTTCTTCATTCCACAATATTCAGCCAACATTGGGGCCCCGCTCTGTGCCAAACCCATTGCTGGAGATAAAAGACTCCTCCTGCCCTCAGGGAGCTTGAATATGGTGAGAGGGGAGACGGGTACCTCCCTTTGCTCACATTTCTTCTTCCCATTGGAGAATCTAGCACCACAGCCTGAACAGTTGCATGGGCTTCTGGGGCATCCAGGGATTAAAGGCAAGGTTTTCTCAGTGAACTGATTAAAGAAATGGAGGAGAATAATTAGGCTCTGAAGCCCCAAATTTGAACAAGCTCACATTAACCTGGGAAAACAGCAGCCTGATTGCCATCCGCTGACACTCCACCCACGGACAGGGAGCAGGTATTCTAGGCTGGCCAGGCCTCCTACCAGCAGAGCCGGGAAGTGCCCCTGATGAGAGCAATTACAGTGACGCCCAGAGCCGGTTCATGATTTGCTTAATCACAGTCACTTCACTGAACTATGGTTTCAGCTTAGGAGATTTTAGGGGGAAAAAAAATGCAAGGTTTGGAGAGAAAGAAAGGAAGCAATTAGGGAGAGAGAATTCAAATGGATTCTCCTGCCTAGTCAGTGTGGGGTTGGCAGAAATGAAGGCAAATGACATCAATGACCAGGTGTAAATAGAAGGAAGCTGATTTGGAAAATGGGTCCTTTGAGTCTTGTTTGGGTGAGAACCATTGAGATCACAAAAGGAAGCAGCTGGTAAGTTCTGGAAACCTTTTTGTATAAGCCCAGAATTTGAATAATGCACTAAATGGAGTGCAGTGCATGTATTTAAATATTTATGTACAAATGGCTGTCATTTCTTAGGCTGCTCTGTCATGGTCCCATGACTTGATACAGTTGTTTTCAAGTGATCATTTTCTAGATGCTCAGAAGGCATTGTACAGAAGATGAGAATCACAGCAAACCAAAGAAAAGGTAGAAGAGACTATTATAAACCAAATATATCCATCCTGGCTTGCCATTTAAGAAGTTTGGGAGGCAGTATAGTATAGGGATTAGGATGGAGGAGCTTGGAATTGGACCTGAATTTAAATTTTATCCATGATTTACTAGCTTTGTAGCCTTGGGTAAGTTAATTTAAACTTAAAGTTCAAATTCCTCTCTTTAAAACCCGAAATTCCTCACCTGTAAAGTGGGGATAATATTAGCGCCCACCTCACAGGGGTGTTGTGAGAATTAAATGAATTAATGGTGTTAGGTGTCTGACACCTACAGGCTCTCAATAAATGTTAGCTTAAGAAGGAGGTTATTCTGTGTGAGGGTGCATGGAGGAAACCGTTAACAAATCATTGGAAAGTCAGATCTCTGTGCAGGAACTTTGTTTTAGGGGTTGAAGCTGTAACAGTGGACACAACAATTCCTGGCACATAGTAGGTGGTCCATCAGTACTGATTGAATAACTGAACAACTGTGTTAAGTCCATCTAGAGTGTGTAAATTGGATTATCTTATGAAATTAATTAAAATGTACATTTTAAATGAGGAAAGTATAAGGAAAGAAATACTGGGTGAAAATTTTGAGTGAGGCAAAGGTATATTTTTCAAATAATTAGCCAAGAAAATGTCCTCTCATTTCCCATCACGGACACAGTTTGATTCTGTTTGCTTTCCTAAGATCACGTGATTTGGGGGAACATTTTTATAAAGTTCTAGATGGTCTCTGCCTGGATGCAGCATTCCTGGTTCATTTTCCTCTCCTGTTTGGATAATGTTAAGAAGAGACTGTAGGAGAGAGACAAGCACACATTTAAACTACTGATTATAAATACTCTTTTCTCCCATTTGTTTCCAGATCATGACAATTTAATACCCCCTTGTGATGGAAATAGAGGCTCAGAGGTGCCAGATCCTGGAGTCTAACTGCATTACTGCTCTCCCATTTGTAAATAGGCCCCACCCAGGGTCTCTTATCAAGGCAGGGCTGGTTGGTTCTGCCCTAGTCTGTGTGCACTGCCTTCCTCTGCTCCCCCGGGTTCCAAGCCCTTGCGTAGAGGGTGGGGAAAGGGATTGACATTCTCTGCCTAACCCCAGCCTGAAGTCATTTCCCAGACAAGAGGTGGTGAACAAAGACTGCCTTTGGAGGAAGACATACAAATTTGCCAAAGAAAGGAATGCAGTTCTGGGACTGCCTAACTCCAGGATTTATGTAAATCATTCAACACTAGTAAAGTCGAAATTATGAAGTGAATAATTTCCATTTGTACTATAGCTAATTAGTCTAAGGAAGATGGTGACAGAGGATGTATTCTGTAACTTCTCAAGAGGTAGCCCTGGAAGGCTGGCTCCGAAGAGAGTTTTAAACATACCTCTAAGACGTTACCTGTGGGTAGCTAGAATTTATTGAGTTTGTATTATCTTCCAGTCATTATTCTAAGCTTGAGACATGTGAACTCACTCACTAGAGGTCATTATTTTTTTATTATCTGCTTTTTATAATGAGGAAACTGAGGCACAGGGAGGTTAAGTAACTTGTGCAATGTTAGCACTAACTTTTAACACTGGATTCCATATGGAAGGAAACGGAAATGCTAAGAAATAGCCCAGCTATGGCAAAATATTTAGCTTGTCACTTAGCTAGCAGGAATTTCCCCTTACTCTATGTACACAAGGCACCATTGCATCCTTTCCTATGGGAATGGGTTATAGCCCCCTCTTACCCATGAAGCCTTCATGCTAGGGGCTAAGAGAGAGGCTTCCCAGGCCACCTCCTCTTGTCTACTCCAAAGACTGAAATCTGGGATCCCAGAACCTCAAATGCAGGCATGGGAGATGAACGATTTCTCATATTTCAAAGAGCCTAACAGAAATTGTTCATTTAGATGCACTAAAGCAATGTGGGCTTATGAGTGTATAAAAACTGAGTTTTTTTAATTTGTTCAAATTATCTATCATGTTAATGTAATAATTTTGTTATTTTGTGTGGGTCAGACACTCTTCATGGCAATTGTGCATTTTTAATCTTAAAAATGGGTAACTATCTTCTACATCTAGTTTAGATAAATCCTTCTAAAGATGCAATCTGGGGTCTAGAGTCGGGGCAAGATAGAAATGGACCTTGGGGATGAAGAAAGTAGAACCACTTGGCCTGTAGTGTAAGAGAGATGGGTAGCTCAGAGTCAACAATCCCCATATCTTGAATGGATCTAACGCTTCTGTTCTGGAAGAAGCCAGTGCTCCTGGCTGTTTATCTTCCTTACATTCATAATCTGCTCTTGTTGCAGACAGCTGTGACTGTGTTCTTACTAAACTCTCAGGAGACTTTACCAAAGGAATTAGCAAAATGTAATTAGGATGGTGAAATTGTTTGGTAATCTCATCCCTGCAATCAAATGATACATTTCAAAGCCAAACAAAAATGCTATTTTGTATCATCTGCTCTTTGGATTTTCAGGCCCCTGGTCCATTGGAGAGAACTATAGAGCTTTAACTATGTAGTAGATGCTTAATCATAAACTACAGAGCCAATTGAGCTCTTTAAGTTTTTAATAACTTCTGCATTCATATGGATCAAAAATCAAAAGACTGAAATGAGGTATATTCTGAGAAGTCTCCTTCCACCTGTTCCCTTATACTATATTTTTTACTTCTGCCCATCCACCTACAGGCCATCACTTCTATTAGTTCCCTATGTATTGTTACTGAGTGTATTTAAGCATATATAAGTAAATATGTATCATGTTTTTATTCCATTCTCTAATGTAAAAAATGACATTAGATAGTCATATCTCTATTTCTATCTCCATTCATCTATATATAGAGATATATATATATATCTCCCAGAACTTTTTTCACAGCAGGATATAGGGATCATCCTCATTTTTTTAAATGGCTGCATCCTATTCCATTGTGTATATGTATATATTTGTGCTTTTGTTATCAGTGCCATCCAGTCAATTCTGACTCCTTGTTACCCTGTGTACAGCAGAGTGGAACCCTGCCTGGTCTTTTTTGTGCCTTCCTCTCACCTCTGGCACAATATCAGACAATACTCTGCTGCTATTCACAGAGTTTTCATGGCCAATTGTTTTGGAAGTGGGTGGCCAGATCCTTCCTGATATGTCTTAGTCTGGAAGCTCTGCTGAAACCTGTGCACCATGTGACCCTGCTGGTATTTGAAATCCTGATGGCATAACTTTCAGCATCACAGCAACGTGCAACCACCGCAGCATAATGACCAACAGATGGGTGATGTGGTTCGCTGAATGGAAGTGAACCTGGGTTGTGGTTGTGAGAGCGCCAAATCTTAACCTCTAGACCACCAGGGCTGGCTATATATATATATATATATATGTATACACACACACATACACACACACACACATACACACACACACATGCATATACTCTTTTTGAGGGACACTTGGGTTGTTTCTGATCATTTGTTATTACTAACAGTGCTGCAATAACTATCATGGCAATATATTATTGTGCATGTATGCAGGCTATATGTGGAAAAAATTCCCAGAAGTGAGATTTTGGGTCAAGGGCAAATGCATTTGAAATTTTTTTTTTTTTTGGTAAAGAAGTTTGGTCCTGAGCTAACATCTGTTGCCAATCTTCCTCTTTTTGGTTGAGAAAGAGTATCACTGAGCTAACGTCTGTGCCTATCTTCTATTTTATGTGGGATGCCGCCACAGTGTGGCTTGAGAGTGGTGCTAGGTCTGGGCCTGGAATCCTAACCTGCAACCCCGGGCTGCCAAAGCAGAGTAGACGAACTTAACCACTACACCACTGGGCCAGCCCCTTGAAATTTTAATAATGTTACCAAATTGCTTCTTAAGGGTCACATTCCCACCAGCAATATATAAAAATGACTGATTTCCCATGGTCTCCTCAAAAGAGAGTGTCAGAAAACATTTATATCTATCAGACTAGTGAAAATTTGGAAGTTATAAAGTATACTTTTACTTTATACTTCTCCTACTCGAAAAGATGCTTAACTTTTCTCAAGGCACTTAAAGGCCATTTTACTTATGCACTTATTTATTTATTTTTGGTGAGGAAGATTGTCCCTGAGCTAACATCTGTTGCCAATCTTCCCCTTTTTGCTTGAGGAAGAGTGACCCTGAGCTAACATCTGTGCCGATCTTCCTATATTTTGTATGTGGGACACCACCACAGCATGGCTTGATGAGTGGTGTGTAGGTCCGCCCCTGGAATCTGAACCTGAGAACCCCAGGCTGCTGAGGCGGAGCTCGCAAACCCAACCACTATGCTATGGGGCTAGCCCCTTATTTACTTTCCTGTGGAATGTCTATTAATGTTTTTTGCTAGTTTTTCTGTTGAGTTGCTGATAATTTTCTTATTGATTTCTAGCAGCTCTTTCCTTATCAGTGAGATTATTCATTGTTTTGTCTGTGGTATGAGCTGAAAATATTTTCCCCAGGTCATTATTTGCTTCTTGACTTTGCTTATGGTATTTTTTTTGCCATGCAGAAGTTACTGTTGTGTACTGTAATTGAATTTATCAAATTTGTCAAATTTAATTTTATACTTTCTGGGTTTTGAATCATAGTTAGAAAGGCCTCTCCCCACTCCGAGGAAGTCACTCATATTTTCTTCTGGTGCTTTTAAAAAAACCATTTTATTATGGAAAATTTTAACCATATACAAATTAGAGAAAATAGTATCATAAACCTCAACTACCCATCGTCCAGCTTCAACAGTTGGGAGTATTTTACCAATCTTATTTTTCCTATTGTCACATCCATTTTGAGAATATTTAAAGCAAACTCCAGATATCATATTATTTTCTTTGTAAGTGCATCAGTATCTGTCAATAACATATAAGGACTTTTGTGAACATAACCTCTATATCATTATTATACTAATAATTCTTTAAGATTGTCTAATACATTCTGTGTTAAACTTGTCTCTTCTGAAACTTTTATGGCTTTGTTTTTTGTGTGTACAGTTCGAGGTATGTATCCAACATTATTTTTTCCTGACCTAGTTGTCCCAACTCAACTTCTTAAAGTATATCCTTACCTTACAGGATTGAGAAGCCACCTTTACCATGTAACAAATTCTCATGTGTATTTGAGTCTATTTCTGGACTTTCTATTCTATTCCATTTGCTTATCTACTCGTATGCTATTACTATACTGTTTTAATTATTGTAGCATAAGAGAATGTTTTAATGTCTATTAGGACTAGTCATTCCCCAAATGAAATAATAAGTCATCTACTCCAACTCATGCTATATAAAAATGGTAGAAAATCATGGTTCACAATCCAGCCTCCTCAGGTCAAGGATGGGCCTGGTGATTTAGAAATCGACAAGGAATGGAGTTGGTTGTGTGAGAGTGAACATGGTTCCTGAGGAAAGAAATAGTAATAACATAAAGGCGGGAAACCCCGGGTCAGGACCTTATCTAGGACAGGGGAGGAGGAAGAGGAACAGGAAAGGAAAAAGGACATGGTTTTGGTGATTGAAGCTTGCTTCTCCCTTGCAAATAGCCAATCCTGATTCTCTTTGGCAAAGTCATAAAGGCCGATGGTAGAGAAGGTTGAAGTATTTGCTATATGCATGCTCTATGGAACCGATCAGAGACAGCATGCTACAGAGCAGCAAGGGCGTGGGTGAAGTATGTCAAGGAGGCCGTGCCATCATTCTGCTCTGGGCCATTCACAGGCCTGGACAGGCAGTAACCCTGAACTCCTGTGTGCTGGCTTGTGCCTCTGAAGGTGCAAGAGTGAACCTCACCATGCATTTCCTAGGAAGAGGGATGAAGATGTATTATTTTCAGCCCTTTTTCCAGGAGACAGTACTAAATCTACCTAACAAGATAATTTTACAGGAACAGATCTGAGAGAGATGACTTCTAATATGAATTATCGTGGGAAAGACATCTAAAGTATTTAGCAGGGGCAAATTATGATATTTTTCCCCCTTTTGAAATGCACAAATCTGCTAGACTCTGTCCGCACCTTCACAAAAGCCCAGAGAATGATAAAGTGGTCAAGCATGGGGATAAGGCCTGGATTCTGGAGTGGACGGAGACCGAACCCAGATTACTTCATTCTGACTTCATTGCCCAGAAGACACCCTTAATAACCTTTGGCATAACCCGTAACCTCCTCATCCCCAGTTTCCTCCTTATAACCTGCCAATGAGCACACCACACTTACCTCAGAGGGATGCAGGGAAGATTAATTAGTGTCAGATGGGAAAGTTCTTTGACGATGAGTCATTTGGTACTGTGAGTGTGCTAATTTGAGGCTGCACAGCCATGAGTTGGGGTAAGTGCCTGCTGCTGAAACCCAGACACCAAAGCAAATGGAAATCAGTCTGCCTGAGTTAGGGGAATGGACTTTGCAAACTGAATGAATAAGTGAAGTCTACCTTATTCAAACGATTGTTCAATGATTACTTACTGAGTATCTATCCAACACAAACAGTACTGGGACAGCCATGGTGGCATTAGGGGGAAGGTTAATGAGTTATGATAAGTCCTGAAGTACAGGCACTATGCTGGCTGCTGGAGAGGTTTTTACCCACAATGGAAGACGATAGCCCAGAATTACCACTCCCTGGACCAGAGGTCTTCTTTGCCATCAGTGATGTGAGCTGGCCGTCAACTACAGTGGGGCTCCACATTCTGGCATACTCTGAATAATAAGGAGGGTCATTGGTACTTCTTCAGTCTCCTCACTTTCCAGATGTCAACCTTGTCAAATCCCTAAGCTAGTCGTCTCTCTTAGATGCTTTCTGTGAGGAGAATTTTGTGTCCATTAACAAAAAGGGAATAGAAAAGAGAAGAATCCCTCTTTTGGCCTCTTTGACCTATTGCATACCACTGTTTTAAAAAGTACATTCAAGCTGTGTTTTATTTTAAGCACTAGGTAAAAGGGACTATTTGAGGCATTATCATAGAACACTTTCTTTGCCAATAAGGAGTTTTATGGTCTGGAAATTGGTACAGAATATGGATGAGATCTCAATGTACATTCCAAGCTGAACTTTTTTTTTCTTCTCCCCTTTCAGATGTCCTTGAGTGAGGGTAGCAGGGAGTGAAAAAGGAGGAGGAAGAAAGAAAATTGATTAAGAAAGGTAGTTTGAGTAACTTTGGAAGGTGAAGTAAAGGGCTTCTCTGGGCCAATGAGGCTACTGAGAACATTATCCCAGTAGGAAGGTTTGGACTGCTGAGGACAAGAGGTAACCATAGAATAACCAGAGGGCAGTTCAGGAGAAGGTTCTTCATTTAAGTGAGAAGCCTATTGCCATGCAAAAAGCTAGTGTTGTTTCTTGAAATAAAAGATTTTAGGAAGGAGAGTATAGGCCAAAATACCATGGCATTAATATGGGACTCCATATTAATGATCAATAATATTAATTCAGTGTTTAGTGAATTCATTGCATTTAAATAAACTTATCTCTCTGTGCAAATATTTATAGGTCCTATAATGCAGTAGGAGGGTGCAGCCTTGAGTATCCTAAAGCTTCAGTGGGCTTCCGTGCTATTTCCATAACAATATGTGGTATTTTTTCTCAGCTCATTTATCTTGGCTGTCTCTCTACTTATTTAACAATGTTTTTCAATGATGGTGAGAGCAGAAAATTTTTGTGGGGTTTGACCTTTTTCTGGAGGGGCAAAAGGTGAATTTTTGTGCGGTTTTGATATTTACAGGAGATTATAAAATATTCTTTAGCCAGATTTATCTTCGGTTAATATTCTCATTTTCTTTCTAAAACCTTCATTCTTACTCTGATTGGTTTGTGGCATAAATCAATTGTTGGAAATCCAATCATTGGCGTCCTATAACCCAATGGTAACAATTGCTCTTCTGCTTTCCTAGTAAAGAGGTACTGTTTATTCACTGTAGCTGTTCCTATCAACAGCTCTGCTATAACAAGCCAGGATCCTGGTCCAGAGTGGTTCTCTTCCTGGTATTTCAAGTCTTGATGCAAGGCTTAGTCAGGGTCCTGGAAGGAACCAGATGGCATATTCAGAGCGGTGTTATTTTAGAGAATCGACAAGGGGCTGTCTACAAGGGTGTAGGCTAGATTTGGGGAATCCAGTAAGTGATAGTACTGAACTCCAGACTTAGCAACAGAGAAGAGCCATTTTTATCCTTAGGCCTAAAGGACGAGGGGAGAAAATGGTTACCAGACCCCTGGAGATGGTAGCTGGGGAGTTGGCCACCTGACAGGAGCTGAGGGATATGATGACAACCTGGCAGGGAGACAGTCAGGAGAATACACACTCTGGTCTCACTCTCTTCCCACCCTCCAATCTGCCAGGCCCACCATTGGCCAAACCAAACTGGAAGTCATGGGAAAGGAAACTGTGTGAGTGGTTTTGTAGCTCAGCTTCCCAGGGCACAGAGCAGTGGGTGGTGGGGTAGAGGGTGGGTCTGGAGGGTCAAAAGGTGAAAACCCAGCTGTGTCACACCCCTTTCACCCTACTAGGATAGCTTGGGAAGATCGTGTGGTTGTAGTATTTTTAAAGCCCAACATAGTGTGTGTTGAACAACACGTGAATACACTAGGTCATGATTGGCCAGACTTTCAGTTGCTGAAAATAGAGTCTCAGAATCTTCACATGGTTAACCTAAAATTTAAGTGAGCAATCCAAATGGAAATGGAAATTCTGTTGGTAGAAAAGATGAAAAAGCTTTTTTTTTTTAAAATTTATTTTTATTGATAATACCTGCAAGTGTATCAGGCCTTGAGAGACCTTCGGCCCATCACGTGACCATCAGACTGGAACTTGCTCTGCCCAATCCAGTGCTAAGCAAGGAAGAACAGTCTTACGTCCCCAAACAAAAGCTTTTTTCAGGGTAGAGACTAACCCATGGGCTGGGGTAGACACAGGTAGTTTCCATGAATGAGAACTACTGGAACTGGGCCTTTAAATATGAGTGGGAAGGACAAGGTCCTGAGACGTGTGAGAGCACAAAGCTTGTTGCTTTTTAAAGCAACCTTTCTAGGAATTGCTGCACAATACTTATGAGTATGGACAAAGGAGATAGATTTATCAGAAAGCAGACAAGTGAAAGTGCTCTACTGAGGCCTAGATATTGTTCCCACATATATTCTAGAGTAGTTTTCTTAAAATTGGTCTTTAGAGGAATTTTACATCCTTCTGTCATATATGCTCAGATAAGCATAGAATTTGAGAGCTGAAAATATGTATATTGAATTTCAGTCTTAAATCTTCGACCTGTTGCTTGATCTTAATGAAATTGGCTGGTATGTCATTCATAGAGGAAGCATAAATCTTTCCTTTTAGCTTTCTGATTGATTTAATATTTGACAATAAGAACAGCAGTGGGTGGGAACTTATTCATTCTCCTTTAATTCCCACAACTCTCTGTAAAATAGATATTTAATATCTTTATTTTACTGATGGGAGAAACTGAGTCTCAGAGCAATAGAGGGGTCAACTAGGGGTAGTAGATCCAACAAGTGACGGGATCAGGATTTGCGTGCAGGCCTGAGTGCCTCCAGAAGCCATTCTTCCCCGTTATACTCAGCAGCATTTACACTTGGCTTTACCCTTGCAGGATCCTGAACTGTTGCTTAAATGTAGTTTTTCATGTTGCAATTAAAACACTATTTAATGCACATAATTTTTCAGTTTCCTCTTGGAATATGAAATTATGCACCTATATATCTTTATATATGTACATTTCCTTCTGCTCCAAGTGGCAATAGTGACAATTTATAGTGCAAATGACACACTGTAACATTGTTATATATGCAGAATGCAGATATTTTTTATTAGGATTGCTTTTTATAAACATGTCAGCTTCCAGAGAGTTCTTTGAATAATCTGCTCTAGATTTTGTGACTATGCAAAAGTCAGCATGATATTCTTTTGCCCTAGCATGTAGTTTATTGTCGGTTTTCAAATGCCCTCCTGGTTCAGAATGATACCCACGAACATGCTTTTTACTTGTGTAATATGTTTTTAGATATAGAATCAAGAATAAAGTTGAGCTAATGGAGACTCTGTAACCAAGGGTCAGTGACATAAAACCCTAGGGCAGAAGAAAGATGACAGGACAAATGCACAGTAACAGTTCTTTATCCTAAAGCTCTCCCAATTGAAAGATAACCATGCAGGTGCTGAAAGCAGTTGACATGATTCATAATACAGTTTCTTTAATTTTTTTGGTGTGGAAGATTGGCCCTGAGCTAACATCTGTTGCCAATCTTCCTCTTTTGGCTGAGGAAGATCATCACTGAGCTAACGTCTGTGACAATCTTCCTCTGTTTTGTGTGTGGGTTGCCGCCACAGCATGACTTGATGAGCAGTGTATAGATCCATACCCGGGATCTGAACCCATGAACCCTGGGCCACCGAAGTGGAGTGTGTGGACTTAACCACTACGCCACCAACCCCTAGTAATACAGTTTCTTAAACAGAGTTCTAGGGACACTTTACAAGCTGGCATATAGTTAGCACTTAAGCAATTCAATTCATTCAATAAATGTATGTATGTATGTGTATATGCACATATACACATATGCATATAAGTATGTGGGTATGCATATGTTCATATTAGAAAATATACAGAGAGATTCAAATGAGAGACACATCTGTGTGAACACTTTATTTTTCTGGTCATTTTTCTATGTTGGCTGAGACTAAATGAAGTCAAAAGTGCTAGCTATCACCAACACACCGAGTGACCCTGAAAGCTAAATTTTCTCAGTTGAGTTCTGTATGCCATGCATTAGGGAATGCATCCTTGGGATGAACCACCTCTCCACTCAACAAATGTGGAATAATGGATCCTTAACCAGCTGTCGGACATTTCAGCCTAGATTTCTATGATGAGAGCTTGGGTTGGTTATTAAAAGAAATGAGTTCAGTAAAGCATGCAAGGATGTGGAACATAAAACAATGTCTTCCATGCCCAGGCTGTGTTGCCACTGGGTTCATATCCGTGCGGTTCTGCCAGTGGAGTCGCTTGTTAACAGCACCAAACACCTGTGTGCCTGCAGCTCTCCTGCAGAACTTCTGTCCAGTTATTGTATCTTTCTCTCAGATTTAAAGACACCCCTCTCCCATGGAAAAGAAAAATATCTCCCTCATTTGCCTCCTTGACCGCAGAAATATCTGCATAGAATACCTTTTCATATAATGCCCTTGGCTCTTTTAAAGAAATTGGCCAAAAGAAGGATGCATGTGGAGCTCTTTGAAACAAATTTTAGGCATTATCCATATGTTGTTTGGTGCTCTCTGTATGATAACGCATAGGGCCCGTTAATTTGAGAATTAAGTATCAGGAAGAGTTTCCTTTTATCCAATAATGGGAATATGTGTCCCACCTGTGTCTCCCTTGGCTCCTAGGAAGTACAGAGCAAAGGGTAACACAGCAGAGGAACACCGTTCACGGAATGAGTTAGGATCTGTGCTCTCCTCTCATCCAGTATGGTTTTTACTGCTTGTTTTGAGAGCCTTAATGCATAAAGTGACTTGGCATAAGCCTCCTAAAAATCATTTATGGAAGCAAACGGGGTAAAAATTATTCCACCCATCTGAAGGATACTCTCAAATTTAATCAATTAACATATTTTTATTGAGTTCCTACCATTTGTCCAAATAGTTCAATAAAACCTGCCAAACCAATCTTGCTTCTTTTAAAAAGGAGTCCAGTTTCAAATTCCTAAACCTCTCAGCTTTTTAATCTTGCTCATGTGGAGTTCTTACCATCTTACTCCTCCAGCATCATGAAAGGCTCCTCAAAAAAGATGTAAAATAAAATCTTTGACAAAAATGCAGCTGAAAAGCTATTACTTTAGAAATGTCTTTTAACTTTTTCTTAAAATGTGAATCACATTTTAAAAGATGTCTTTAAAATTGATTAGACTATTTTTCCACCTAAATTACACACTTATGGGTCCTGTATTAATTCATGAATAGATTTAAAATTGATTTGCATAATGAAATTATTTTAATGTTAGCACTGTTTTAGACATTCTTTTTTATCAAGTTGCATATAGTAGAAAAAGCTTCTATCTTTAGCGCTGCAAAATGTACAGCTTTCTATTTAGAAATGAGATACTCAGTTCTGAGTTTTTGATCCTGTGCTTGATGAGATTTTTTAACTTTGTATTCTTTAAAACAGCACAGGAAGAATCTGAAATATTATGGGAATACTATATTACACATGACTTTTTATGTCATAACTGGAATTTTTCATTAATATACTTCTATAAAAGTCATAGAATATTAGAAGTGGAAGGAACCTTAGCAGTCATTCATTCCAACTTACCATTTGGTTGCAGTAGAGAGAATTTGTGAATCCTCTTAAGAAATGAGTGCATCAAACTCAACTCTGTTTACCGGATTTGGTCCAGCTGTTATGGAATGGAGTTGGGCAATTATATCCCTTAATCTGATCTTTATTCTCCTGCTACTGATGTCTGAAGAAGCAGGGAAGGCGGGAGGGGGAGGAAGAGCAGGCACCTAACGTTTCTTGAAGGCCATCTAAGTAAAAGGTGCTTCACCTGTGTAACTGCACTCAATCCACACAACTTAGAACATTTATCTTTTTTATTGGCAAATGGAGGCAATACTTCTTAATTCTGTGGTCACCTGATTAGTAAAGATAGAACCAGAAATTTGTTCTAGGTATGTCTGAATCTAGAGCTCGTTGGTTTTTCTCCCCTCAAGGATGATTGTCTTAACTCTTGGCAGTCGCATCTCACCAGTGGCTCACATTGACTTTTTGGTTCCAATAATGGATGAGAGGCACAGGGGCTGTGTGTCTCTCATTCACTATTGAATTACTAAGTGTTTAGCACAGTACCTTGTATAAATGCATGACTTATAGTCATGCTACTTTCAAGATCTGGACAAGCTGTCATGAGAGGCTGAATCATGATTCTATTTTCCCCTGCTGAATGTTGTTCTCCAAGAGTAAAATCCATGGTATTCCATGGAGATTTTGTATTTTCGGGTGAAGATGATGGATTGAGCATAAGCTAAAGTTCTCTCTCATATTTTGCTTCAGGCACATAGAAATGCTGGATTAAATGTCTTTAAAATTAAAGAAATTCATATTTAAACTTAGGGGGAAAAAAAGAACTCAGGTACCAGAAATAGAGAGAGAACCTATCAAAGAAGGTAGAAGCTGAAGCCTTAGGAGCTGGGCTGTCAAATTCCCAGCAAGGTGAGTAGCTAAATTCTCACTTTTCCTGCAAGGAAGGGAACTAGATCAGAGTCTCAATGTAAATCCCATGAACACTCTTCCTGAATTTATGGGAACCAGAATATCGCCATTGGCCAACCTCTCCTAATAGCCAGAAGCAAGTAGTGCCACCCTTGTTGTAAATAGTAAAGTTTTCTGGCAAATTTCTCCTTTTGTGAGGAGTGTTTTCATCTATTCCACTCTTTCTGAGTAAAATTTCAGCACTCATTTTGAATTTCCTCTTTGCCTTCTGCTGTTTTTATAGGGGAAACCAGGCCTATTAAAATTTGTCATTAAAGTGTCTTACTGTGGGATAAGTGATGCTTGCAGGAAGGTGTGAATGCAAGTGTTGATAGGCATGTTGGACTTAGTAGAGCAGCTTACCTTAAATTATCCATTTTATTTGTTTTATTGGCGGTTGATGTTGGCCTTGTGCTTGCTGACTCATTTTTAGCAATTGTGCAAATGCCAGTATTTACCACCTCTATTTGGTCTCTTCTTTTTCAAATCTCCTTTTGAGTCCATCATTTCTTTCTCATCTTTGGACACCCTGCCAGCTCCTTATTGCCCACAACCTTTGTCTTACTTGCTAAGAAAGGCGCTCATTATAGGTCATAGCTAATGATGTTGGTTCTATTCCAAAAAGTATTTACTGAGTATCTACCATGCACTGAGCATGGGCCTAGGGAATATAAAAAATAATATGGGTCATTTTCCTACCTCAAAAGAGTTTATTATGTCAAGGATGCACCACTTCCCGAGGCCCCCACCAACTTTCCACGAAAGCATAAAATGTCACATATAGGATGAGATGATTACCATCACTCAGACATGGGAGATAGTCCTGCTTCTGGACCAAGTGCCATGTAGGTCCTTTACTGAGGCAGTAGTGGGCCAAGGTCTCAAGTGGGATTTCCTAAATTTACAAATCTGGCTGCCAGTCATTCTCTGGAATTGCCTGAGAGTTGCCCATCCCTGTTGTATCCCTACAAATATGCCTTACAGAAATTTCTTCCATCCTTGCAAAAGAGCACACTGCATTCTGGAACAAGAACTGATATACTTTCCAAAGCGAGGACTCATAAATGGAAGACCAGCGCCATAGGTGAGGGGTTTCTGACCAGGCCTACTATCTGAGAAAGATGGATGACTGTATGAGTTCTGTCTGGGGACGAATGTTTTGAGCCACCCTTGAGTTTGAGGAGTGTGGACCAGATACCTAATGTATATGTGGAACTTAGTGACAAAACATGAAAATATCTAAGTTACAGGAAGCAGAATTATAACAGCTATATTCTGAAACAGCAAGCAGCCATTCTTAACTATTATGTGAGTCTCGGATTCCTTTGAGATACTCAACTGAGGGGGAAAATACGTATGGACAAAAGGTTTTGCAAATAACCTGAAGAAGCTCACAGGTCACCCCTCCCCCATGTGAAGAACTCTACTCTATGTGATGGTCCTGGAGAAAGTGCCAGAATGGTTTAGTCTAACTTGTATTAAAGATTTTTTTTTCCTCCTGGAGGAAAATACAAGCTCTACTGTAACCTTGTTCTGCAGCAAAGACTGTAATGAGAGCCAGCTCAGCAAAGTCTCAGCAGATGATTTTAGTTCAGAGTCTCCGTGAAATGATTCTCAATGTAAAACAACTTCCAGAGACTATAGTCAGTCATTTTCTTTTTCATTACCCTAATGTCTTTTGGTTGTCAAAAATCAAACAGTCATGTTAACACAAACCTATACACTGAAAAATAGATAGATATCGGTGCTTGGGGAAAGCAGTATATGGTAATAGATGATAAAGCATGCTCTGCAAAATAGGAAACATTTTGATTTAGTGCTTTCCTCATTTGACAGGTAAAAGCTTTGCAGTTTGGGAAAATTTTGGTGGAATAAGGCTATGCTGTTTTAGTTAAAAACGGAAATGAGAATACATCTAGTCTATATGGTAGCCATATTCTTCTGGTTTGCTTTGCACCTGTTTTCCAGTTTAGTAGGCTGGAACGAGCTATGAGGAACTCTTTGGAGGGGATGCTGTGTTCCAGGCAATGTGCGAGGATCTTTGCACATATTGCCTCTGATCCTCACTGTCCTCAGTTATACAATAACAATGATACTGTATTCCCTACAGTGCTGTTTTATGGAATGGAGAAACCAAAACACAAGTCTAATCCTTGGGTTTGTTGCTCCTTCAGTTGTTTTAAGTCGTCTGTCATCCATTCACATACACATTCAGAAAAACCTTTGTGGTGTATCTGAATTCTGTATTCCTCTGTATTCACTATTGTTTGTATTCCTTTGTTCCAGGAGCTAGAAATAAGGCTAGGAATTACTCTACAGAGACAAAGCATTCTTGATATATTTCAAAACTAGATAATCTAAAATTAAACAACTTCTTGATTTTGTTACATCCAAATCCTTGCCATGGCCTCTAAGTGTTGTGCGATCTGGCCCCGCCAACTCTCTGACTGTCTATCCCCCCACCCTCCATGCTCCAGTCACACTGGCTGCTTTCTGAGTTCCCTCAACAGGGCGTGCCTCTTCTCATCTTAGGGCCTTGGTTTCTTTTCCTTGGATTCTTTGCTTGGATGGTTTCTTCTCATCATTTAATTTGCCTGTTCACATGTGACCTACTCAGAGAGATGTACTGGGCCCACCACATATGTAAAGTAGCTCCTCTCTCTCTTTTTTTTTTTTCTTTGCTGAGAAAGATTCACCCTGAGCTAAAATCTATTGCCAATCTTCCTCTTTTCGCATGGCCACTGACAGATGAGTGGGGTGGGTCTGTGCCTGGGAACTGAACCTGGGCTGCCAAAGTGGAGTGCACCGAATTTAACCACTCGGTCACCAGGGCTGGCCCGAAAGCAGCTCCTCTTATTCACTAACATATCACCTTATTGTGTTTCTTTCATAGAATTTATGACTATCTGAAATTGTGTTTTTTTTCTGTATTTGTTGCTTGTCTTTTCCCTCTAAAATGCAAACTGTCTGAGAGCAAAGACCTTGTTGGGGATCCAGTGATAAAAATGATTTATGCACTAGGTGTCGATAATGGCATATTGAATGAATGCATGGGCTTTTGTCTCACACTGAGATTACATGAGGAAAATCAGGCGTTCTGATTCCATACTGTTTGGGGATTTGTTCCTGATAGTAAATGCTTGCTTAGTAAGAATTAACAAAATGCCAGGCACATAGCTAATTAGATAGTTCAAGTGCTTTACGTGTATTAACTAATCTAATGCCCACAACCTGTGAGGCGGGTATTATTATCACTCCCATTTTATAGATGCAAAAATTGTGGTACAGGAGGTTAAGGAACTTGCATGAGGCTACATAGATAGTAGGTTCGGAAGAAAGTATTTCAGCCAGTGCTCCTCCCTACCTAATGGAAAGTGCTCCATAAATACGGCTTTCACCAGGTGCCCAGCACTCTACTGAGTGCTTCATGTGCATGGTGTCTTTCAGTCCTCACTTCTACACCATGAGGTAGGTACTGTCGTTATGCCCGTTCTATAGATGGGGAGGCTGAGGTGTGGAAAGCTTAAGCAGCTTGTCTAAGGTCCTGTAGTTGCTGAGTGATGGAAAAGGGACTTGAATGTAGACAGTATGCCTCTGAAATCTTAAACCTTAGGCATCATCTCCATCTTACAAGAATGCATGTGGATTGCTTGTGGAATGTAGTCATTTTGAAATGGTTTTTTATTTCACAAAATAGGTTTGTGAAAGAAGGATTAGTCCCTCAGTCAAAGGGTCTCCAGTGGTGTAAAGAACAGGTAACCATAACTTGGCTACCAATTCATAAGGACGTTAGAACAGTCGCAACTCAGAGAAATAAATAGAAGAAGCAGAATTTCATCAGTATTCATCCTTACTTGTCTTTAAGGAGTAATATAGTTGGCTAAATGTCCATTTCTTCAGAAAGAGCGTAAGAATGGGATTAGAAATCTGATAACTGTGAAAGGTCAATTTTGGTTTCTAAAATGAACCAAGACAGAATTATATATATATTTATGTATCACTAGGTCTGACTCTTTACTGAGCTGAAATGCAGTGTATAAAGTGTAGCAAGACTGTTTTTTGAAACTTACCAGGTTGTTTTTGTTTGTTTGTTTTACACTGAGTTCTTCCTCAGTTCTAACAGTGACAAAAGCCGTCTATAGAGATGATATGATGCTGTGGCTACATTTTGTCTAATATTCAGTTCCATCTCCATCAGTAGGCATTATTAGCCACATGTGCAAAACCAATTTACTCACAACACAAGACGGGGCAGTAACAGCCCTAGAATCCAAGCATTATTTCCCTGGCTTCAAACAAAACGTCCGTGTGAAGGATTATGTTTGTATATGTGGAGATCAAACCTTTTTTCTTTGGAAAACTCCCCAAACCCTCTGAGGCCAGTTGATTCAGCAAGAAGAAAATGAGTTCAGCCAATATGCTTTGAGATTCCAACCTTTTCAGAGAACTTGTATTACAAGTGCTGTTACATACACAGTCCTATGTGATCCTACCTGAACCCGTATTTGATGCTCACAATTACCCAAACGTGTGGGCAGGGCGGCTGTTATTAAGCCACCTTACAGATGAAGAAATTGAGGTTAATAGAGTTTAAAAAGCTTGCCCAAGGTCAGGCAGCTAATAAATAGCAGAGCCAGCATCTGAACCACAGTCTTTGGACTCCAAGTTACATACTTTCTGCTGCCCACACCTTCCCCCTTGTCAAAGAGAATCCGTCAGTGGTGGTATTACAGGTTCAGACCATCTCTCCTGAAGATTTTCTTACTCCAAGATCTGCTTCTAGAGAATGGAACCTATGGGGGTTAAGATGGCCTGTCTTTTGCTCAGTGCTATGTGCATGTCTGTCATTTCATTGGTTTCAGCCCTGCCTACTTTAAGTCTATGAAAGCAGTGAGTAGTATTTGTGGGCCAGGGCTAGCATTATATGGTTTTGGCTTTTCAATCAACTTTTATTCTATTTCTTCTAGAACCTTCTGGCAGCTTCTCCTTGCTGCCAATGGGACAGAAACAGGTGGGGATGGCATTTCACAGTGACTTGTTTCTCTTCTCAGTATCTGTGTGCTCTGGGACCCAGCAGAGCCTTTATTTATCAAGCTCATTGTCCTTTGACCCACTATCCTGCCTACTGCTCCAACTTTTATTGTTTATTCCAGGTTTTGAAAGAGTTGCAAAATTTATCAAACATAAGCGTTTACTTAGGAAATGGAATGGACAGATAGGTGGGTAGGTAACTTCGGCTGAACGTGCTTCCGAACCATTGGTGTTAAGAGATCAGGTGATTCGGCGTGAAGTAAACCGGCTAGCCTCAGGCAGCAATGAAATGGGGTGCAGCCAGGCCAGTACTGGCTGCTTGTTCTCCCGGAACCAGAAAGGCTGGGCATTGGGTGTCCTGCTAAAACTCAGCTGGCTAGTACAGAGGGCTGACCAGTAGAAGGCAGTAATTGCTTAACTTTCATCTGATCAAAGAATGCAGTTTACTCATGGGTACTGGCCCTACAGAACAAGTAGATTGTTGAATATATTTGAATAACCAAGCTTTCAAAACAGAAGCAAAACATACTCCTGGTGATGTGTAAAAGGCAAATAAAGTCAACCAGTCTCTCTTTTCATTGTAGATATATGAATTGTGGACTTTCCCATACCCGAGGTCAGAATGCTGCTCCTCTGTCATGCTCTAGCTGTAGCTGTTATCCAGATCTTTATCTTCTCGGAAAACTGGGCATTTGCCAAGAACATCAACTTCTATAACGTGAGGCCTCCTCTCGACCGTAAGTAATGGTTGCCATTGTGGCTCATGCTGTGGGGTCAGGGTGCACATTTGAAGTCCCTGTTACTACCTATAGTAACTTTGCCTTTTTGGGAACATTTGATTTATACCTAGAATAAACCAGAAAGTCTTCACTACTTCTGTGGGTAAAGGTAATACATGGTGACGGAAATTTTCTCCATTTCTTTGAAATGGTTAGGCTTATTATTGAAGTCTCAAAAGGGTTCTTGTTTAAAATAATTTTTTGAACACTGTCCCTGAGAATGGCTTAGCAGAGGGAACTCACTATTCTTCAATGGTCTCTTTGTTGGAGAAGCATATCGGCTGTAGGAAGATTCTGCATAAATGGTATATAAATTCTTACAAATGGCCATTAACAATTTTGAAAATAGCTTAGTGTGTTTCAAATTTGGAGGGGAATACTACTTGGATTTTCATTAATATTATGCAGCGTCACCATTAGCAAAGGCTGTATAAAATTCACCTTTTCCACTAATAATCTAAAAATAAGGAAATAGTGTATGTTATCTACCGGGTAATATATATTTTATATATATGTGTAATTGTATACATGTATCTTTCCTCTTTTCTCTCTTTTCAGGCCAAAAAAACACTCTCTGATATACTTTATTAGAGAGAGATTGTTACAGATAGAAATTGTTTCATATAATGTGAATGTCTATGGTTCCCACACCTGGAAGAGTATCAGAATCATGATAGGAGCCTTTAAAGCTATATATGCCCAGGGCCCTTCTCCAGAGATGAAGTAGTCAGAGGGTGGGATACAGAATATTTTTTTCTTTTCTTTTTTTCCCCCTCTTCTTTTTAAAAAAGCTCTCCTGACACTAATGATGCACAGCCAGGTTTGGGAACCACTGTCTTTATCCTACTCCCAGCTGAGGCCTGTATCACTAGGGTGCTTCACTTTGTGTTTTCTTTATTGTTTAGGACATTCAGTCACCTGTGTGTATGTATGTGTGATGAATTGTATTTGGGGATATTAATATATGAAAAATATGCAGCAGTATCACATCCTTACAAATTTCTGTGTATTTTTCTATTTCCTCTAGTCAATCTATTTCCTCTCCCTTTCCCCACCTTCTCTCTGTCTCTCTCTCAATCTCTCTGTCTCTCCAGGACTCAGCCCACAGCAATGACTTTTAGACTCTTAGATTCTCTTTATTTATAGTCAAAATCGTTTGCAATGTCCCATGCCTTCTGTCTTCCAGAAGGTGTACACACACACATATGTATACACATGTATGCCACACACACACACACCTTGGACTGTCATTTATTATACATTTGTAAATTAGTGATGATTGTTTACTGGTAGCTTAATGGCATGGCACAGACATAGTTTTCATAAAACCCAAATTATCGACAGATTTTGAACTTTTAAAGCCTAATACAATTTTATGATGAGAAAAAAATTGTTTAAAAAAAGAGGAAAAAAGTAATATTTGCTTGTTATAGAAAACTCCAAAGAGGAAGGGTACAGGAGCAATTAAAATTTATTCATAATTCCGTGATTCAGAGTGAGCTCTTCTTTACATTTTGGAATATGTTTCCTTCCACTGTTTTTTCTATGTAAGTGTATTTAAATATGTGACATCCTGAGATCACACAAATTTTATTTTGCTGTAGTTTTTCTCCCATTACACTATATTTTGAATATTTTCCCATGTCTTTGAAAGTATTTTAATGCCTTTTAGATTTAAATATTTTTTAATCATATGACTATAGTTTGTTTAACTAATTCCCCATAATTTATATTAGCCACAGATACACACACACACACACACACACAATCACAAGCAAGGTAAATGTTAATGCTTCATTGAAAATCTTTTTAAATGCGTTTTCTTCTTCAATTAGCTAATGACCTTAGAATAGACTCTTGGAATTAGAATTGCTAAATCTAAAAGGTAGTGCCAATTTATATTTTAGCTGTACACCCACCAGCATTGAGTATTAGTATTTTTTTAACTGTACTGATTTAATAGGTGAAAATGGATTTTATTATTTCATTTTTTATTTATTTACCTACCTCATTTGCTTTTGTGCGTGGGCAGAACTGAAATGTATTTGCAATACTTAATGTCCTCTGAACTTTAGCTTTCAATATTTTCCTCTTGTTTTATACATAGACAGATATCCTCCCTGTATTTGAAATACCCCCTGCTTTCTAATTATTATCCCAACTTGTGGTCAGGTTACTAGGATGATTTGGAGTTCACCCTGATCTTTGTCTTGATCTTGATCTTCGTCTGTTTCATTCTCCAAAAATGGGAGAATTGAAAGTTTTATACAGGGCTTTATACCCTGGCCTAGAGAGAAATGTCAAATTTATTATACTTTCGACTTCTTGGTCACTAAAATAACAAGATAAAAGGCAGAAAAAAAAAAAGCATAAAACATAAAGACAGAAAACACATACTAGTTGCTGTCCATTCAGACTGCCAGCAGCTCATAATTCCTTTCCTGAGCGTAAGGGCCTGAGAATGACTATCATCCTATATTAAGTGTTACATTCCGGGTCGGGACCAATGTTGTGATAATTGACACCTATCAAATGAGATTACTTGTTAGAGGTTGAATGTAGCCATGATGCGGGTGCATACGGATGCAAACCAGCAGGATTGGATGTGCCAGGGACTCTGCTAGATATTTTTCCTGCAATATGTAATCTTCACTATACCTCTGCAGGTCATGGGGATCTTCATCGTTACTATTATTGTAAATATTGTTATTTCCAGAAGTTAAAATCACACAACTAATTAGTGGGAAGGGCAAATTCAAACTCAGGTTATCTTTTCAGGGACAATACGATATCAAATTATTGGTTCCAATCCTACCACCACACTTGCCCACCCACTCAACCCTCACTTATCCCCAAGTTATAAATTATAGTAGGACAATACCATGGATATTTCAAACTGCTTTGTGGAATCATTTTCATTATTCTATAGTGAATATTCATAGATGAAATATTTAAAGAAAAGAGAATAAAGAAAATGCCCCAAAGTCTGGCAGTTAAGTCCAGCACCCTAGAAATGGAAATGGTAAGGATGATGGCTTATAAATTTTGTTTGATCTAATAAAAGTTGCCAAATTTGTACCGTATTTGATGTGTGAAATTTTTGTCTTTTTTAACCTGTTTCACTTTGCGTTTTTCTCTAAAGCTACACCATTTCCAAACAGCTTCAAATGTTTTACCTGTGAAAACGCAGGGGATAATTATAACTGCAATCGATGGGCGGAAGACAAATGGTGTCCAGAAGGTAAGTGTGCTGAGTTTGGAAGACTCTTGTGATCACACCTCCTTTAGCTCTCTCCTGACTGCCCTGAGCAGAGGCGTCTTGGGTAATGGGATTAGCAAACCAACAGGCAGACCACGTGCTATAGGAATCAGTGATTTCTTTTACAAGACTATCTAGACATCAGACTACTTTGAGAGTACTTGAAAACTGATAGCACAGCCTCAATCTGTAGTTGTGTGTGCCTTGAGGCAGAATTTCTTAAATAATATTTACCAGAGAGAACAAATAGACCACAATGTTGACTGAGACAGTCTAAGAATTTCAGAAATGCTTGATGATACCTCTAGAAACATCATACTTACTGGCTAAAGCAATGGAAGCTTTCTGTACTCTTGAGATACACTGATGCTTGGGAACCTTATTCATTCACTTGACAAACATTTGAGTATCTGTTTAGTTTGTTTAGTTTGCTGCTGTATCCCCAGTGCCTAATACGGTACTGGCCCATATTCAGCGCTCAGTAAATGTTTGCTGATGCGATGAAGGGATGCCTTTGATCAGCTCAGGGAAAGCTTCTCTGAGGAGTATACATTTGAACTAAGATCTGAATGACTAAAACAAGCCAGCCATGTGGAGATCTGTAGGAAGAGCATCCCAGGAAGAGGGAACAGCAGATGTAAAGGCTGCAAGAGGCAAGATTTGGCCTCTTCCATGAACAGGAAAAAGGCTGTCCAGTGAGGTTTAGTGGGAGATGGAGGAAAGAGCTGATGGAGATAAGGACCAGGACATACAGGATCTTCTTTTTCTGATAAAGAGTTTGAATTTTATTGCAAATGTGATGGGAAGGCAGTAGGGCATTTTAAGCTAGGGAGTACAAGATGGTCATTGTGTCCTAAAATATTGCTCTGGCTGCTGTGTGGAGAATGGATGGTTGGGGACAAGAGTAGAAGGGGACACCAGGTGTGGGGTTTTTCATTGTCTTCAGGCAGGATAAGATGGGAACTTGGACTAGGGGGTAGGAATAGAAGGGGCGAGAACCTGAATGATTTAATACATACAAACCTGGACATAAAGCAGACAGGATGTGCTGATGGATGATTTGGAATAACAAAACTCAGAGTTACAAGGAGATCAGGCAATTCAGATTTTAGGATGCACTGTTTTTTAGGTCTGCAGATGCAAAAGGCCAAGAAAACAAACTCTTCCAGAGTTAGATCACCAGTTTTGGTTTAGTATTACCTTGAATCTTTTGGAAGTTTCTATATCACATTATTTATAGCAATGAAATAGCCTTACCTCTTCCAGATAAAGCCAATGTGTGGAGCCAATAAATAGTACACACTGGAGACCTCCATTGAACCTAAGAATCTTATGCCGTAAATTAGCACAGATGGCTGTGACATCCACATGGACAGCATTTTTCATTATTGAAACGTGTGATATTCTATATGAACACATGCATCTACCATTTTTCAAGAATAATTATTAGAATTTTTTTGAGGTTCTTTTACATTTCTGTTGAGTGATCGGCCTTAAATTGTGTGCATGCTTGTGCGTGCGTGCTTTTGAGGATTTGTTTCTACATTTTTCACAGAAATTTATCTTGGTTATTTCAAAGTTTTTGAGGTTGGCTAATGCTTCTCTTTTTTTTTTGAGGAAGATTAGCCCTGAGCTAACTGCTGCCAATCTTCCTCTTTTCACTGAGGAAGACTGGCCCTGAGCTAACATCCGTGCCCATCTTCCTCTACTTTGTATGTGGGACGCCTACCACAGCATGGCTTACAAAGCGGTGCCATGTCCGCCCCTGGGATCCAAACTGGCAAACCCCAGGCCACCAAAGTGGAATGTGCGCACTTAATTGCTGCACCACCAGGCCAGCCCCTAATGCTTCTCTTTACTAAGGTGTTTCAGAGGGTGGGTATCATCCTTTAACTATTTGCTTTAAATTCCCCTGAAAACTGGGTGTTGAGGGTGAGAACAGTCGTTAAGTGGGGCATCGACGTCCAGCCTCTTGAGCCTCATCTTCATGGACCGCAGTATTCTTTTGAATTGTACCAAACACTGTTCCTACTGGGTCTGTGCATTATGCTCCAATCTGTCATTCATTAATCAAAGCCATCTTTAATGGGAATGTGCTTGGATATTTCTGGGCTTTAGAATTCCATTTCTCTTGAAATGTACAAACAAAAGAGGGAAGCTGCGGCTTCCACCACCAAGGAAATGTCAGAGATGGGAAGAGAGAGGAGGGTCAGCTCTTCCACGTCTACCCTGAGAACCTGACTTTGGAGAGATATGGAATGACCCTACATTCCAGCATGCATGACAGTACAATCTTGACTGTACACTAGTCGAGTTCCAAAGAGCCTAACCATCTGGAATTCTAACTGAAGCTGTAATTTCCTTATTTTTTTTTTCCTTAAAGATTGGCCCTGAGCTAACATCTGTTGCCAGTCTTCTTTTCCTTCTTCTCCCCAAAGCCCCCCAGTACATAGTTGTAGGTTCTTCTAGTTCTGCTATGTGGGACGCTGCCTCAGCATGGCTTGATGAGTGGTGCTGGGTCCACAGCCAGGATCCGAACCAGCCAAACGCTGGGCCCCCAAGCGGAGCTCACAAACTCAACCATTTGGCCACGGGGCCGGTCCCTGAGGGTGCAATTTCTTCTTTTTAGTCTGTCATTATTTAGGAGAGTGATAGTCAACCATATCTTGGGGCAAACAGGCCTGCAGCTAGTGTTCTTTGTTATCTCAGGTTTCCTTTTCACCTTCCAGCTTACTTCTGTGGCTGTAGGTGTTATTAAAAGAGGTTCTGTGTGTAACAGGATATGACAAGAATGACATTTTTATTTTATTGACCCTGGCTTTTTTTCTGACTTTTGAGGGCTGCTTTAGCATGTGTGACATTCTATATGAACACATGCAGCTACCAGTTTTCAATTCTTCTTTGTTTGGAGTGTAAATTGAAATGCCTTTCCACAACATTGAGTGGCTCCCTTACCTCTGAATCCCAAAGTCAGCTCCTCCTGTAGAGCACTTGACAGCACTGTCTAGTTTCACGAGAGGCAGAATAGTGTTCTAGTTAAGAACACAAACTGTAGAAAACTGCCTAGATTAGAGTCCTACCTTCTAGCACTTTCTACCTATGTGACTGTGGGCAAGAAACTGAGCCTTGGTTTCTTCATCTGTAAAATGAGGATATTAATATGACTTCTTTTAAGGCTTATTGTAAGGATTGAATGAGTGATTGCATGTCAGAAGAAGGCCTGGCTAATGGTACACTCACTCAATGCATGTTTGCTATTCTTATTATTTAAAGCTCACAACAACCCTCTCACAATGCCAGAGCACTTATCATCATTTTACTAAAAAGTAAATGAGCTCGAAGGATCTAATGTGGCTTGCTCACTTGTGATAGAGGCAGTTCCCTAAATCCAGTATTCCCAACTTTAGTAGGGTTTTTTCCCCATCCCGTGACACTGCTGCTGTAGTCCCTTGAAACTAAGAAGCACTTCATTGGCCTGAGAGAACTGTAGAAGAGATACAGAACTAAAGTGGAGTTTTCTGGGATATTGACTGAAATCACATTCTTGAAAGAACCCTAAGTAATGAATTGTGATTGGTTAAAGCTGTAAGGATAACTCTGTGTAGAAATGAGTTAGCTACAGGGAAGGGGGAGGTAGAGAGAGTAAGAGTTAATTAAAGAAGGGGAGAAAAATGGAAATACTTTGATGAGGAAATGTCAAACACATTGGGAGGATCAGAGCATGAATAAGAACTACAGGAGTGAGGAAGGTGGTCCTGATGGTAGCCCCTGCTTTCCGTTCCAGTTCACCACATGGCCTATTAGTATACAAGAAACAAATGTGGAATAATGCAACAACAGGTGTTCTGACCCACTGCGTTTCACGTTTGCAATTTTCATTTTACTTTAGAGCTATAGAACATGTGCTTCAGAGGGACAGAGATAGAGACACTGACACTTTCATGTGAAATGAGCAGACCTATGGTTTGGATGAAAAACTTGTCCTATTTTTTTTCTCAACGTTAGCTGCCACCAAAGGATAGGTGCCCATTTATGTTCATTTTCAAAGTATACATGTGCTTCAGAAGCTAATGCCTTTTCAAAAATATCACCTGGAAACTCTGGAGTTCACCGCCATTAAATATCTTGCCTAGAAACCTAAAGATCATCTGGAATTTTAGTCATTTCTGAGATGATTGTTGAGATTTTTCTCTTTTTCAATGTAAAAAATGAAGTTGCCATTTTTTTTCCTGCCTAGATACACAGTACTGTTTGACAGTTCACCACTTTACCCGTCATGGAAGAAGTACATCCATCACCAAAAAGTGCGCCTCCAGAAGTGAATGTCATTTAGTTGGCTGCCACCACAGCCGAGATTCTGAACATACAGTAAGGAGTGTGTGTGTGTGTGTGTGTAAGTTACTGTCCTAAGATTTCTTGCTAGTGATGGTTAGTTATACATCGTGGAGAGGCAGGAAGGATAAGTAATATGTTGTTGAACATGTTTATTCTTTGAGGAAAGACTCCCTTACAGTGATGCAATGGAGACCAAAGAGAAGTTGAAGACCTTCTGTCCTTCAACAAAAAATGATGTTACTAAAAACAAATGATAATTCCCAGACTCCAGAGCTAGACCCTAGATCTTGGACTTGGGGCGAATTGTCTAAAGTCAGTTCTGGAAGCCCAACAGCAAACCATCCATGAGAGAATGACACACAGAGCCCAGCTCGCTTATCTTATGGCCAGAAATCACCAAAAACACTTCACAGGGAAGCTGGAAGGTGGAAAGAGGAAAATGGTAACAGCTTTTTCTAAGGAAACCTTGTCTCACTCACTACCGCTGCTTCAATGAGGAAGTGAGAGCCTGACAGATTAACCTCAGTTTGATGCAATGAACTATAGATGCATTTTAGATCAACTGATCTCTTTAATTTTCTCATTCTATCATCATATGCCTGGAATCCTGAAGTGTTTGGGAAAAAAATCATTGAAATTATGTTAATTTTGAGAGATTTTAGAATTTGATTTGGCCTATATGCACAGCAAATGGTTCAGACACCAGTGGCTTTTAGCTCTGGCTACACAGGAGGATCTCCTGGGGAGCTTTTACAAGCTATGTTGGTGGTGGTAGGAGAGCATCCCAGACCAACTGAAGCAGAACTTCAGGGTGGGGTCCTGGGCATCAGGATCTCTCTTTTTTTTTTTTTAAGTTCCCCAAGGTGATTCTGATGTGCAGCCAGGATTGAGAACCAGTGATATAGACACTTTATCTTCCCTAGCCATCCTGGAAGGGTGAAGCATTGTACCAGGTCTTATGATAGGAGATTGCTTCCCCTGAAAACCTCTTGTGCTGTGAGGGTGCAAGGTTTTTTTCACCGTTCAGCGCCCATAATTAACAAACCGTTGCTGCTGTAATGATAGGAATCAGGTGTTAGCAGAGACAACAGAGAGTCGTTATTATCCCCTAACAAGTAGCCCCAAGAAGGAAAATCAATGACCAATCCTAAAGGTTCTTAGCTTTCATTTTTGTTTCAGTGTTTTTCCTTTCAAACACCAAGAAGATTTGTTGACCCAATCAAGCAGTCTTATTCAGTTTCCTTTCCTCTTCTTTCCCTTGCTTATGCTTGGGTTGATGCAGATTAATCACAGCTAAAATGAAAAGACTCTCAAGATGATCCTTACTTTCAGTGGGGGAAGGTGACTCATAGACTGAATAACTCTAATTTTCTCTGTCCTCAGATAGAGCTGAGGGACGCCTTTCTTTCATTTGGCTTTGTTTCACCCTTCCGTCTTCCTGGAATTCACTCTTTCCCTCTCCTCTTCCTTTCGTAACAGGAGTGTCGGTCTTGCTGTGAAGGAATGATCTGCAATGTAGAATTACCCACCAACCACACTAATGCAGTCTTCGCTGTAATGCACGCTCAGAGAACGTCTGGCAGCAGTGCCCCCACGCTCTACCTCCCAGCTCTTGCCTGGGTCTTCATGCTTCCGTTGCAATGATGCCGCCATACCAAGGAGAGGCAGAGACCCGCCCTCTGAAGCACAAGCTAAAAACTGTGAAATCAGTGAATTTCTGAGTGAAGATGGATCTTGCACTTGGTGAAGAGTGCACATTGGACCCCAAAGCAGAAGCCATTTTTTGCTTGGCTACGATGCTCCTGCATGAGGCTGCTGGATTGAGGAAGGGGATTTGGCAGGGACTGAGGGGATTATCTGGTTTCCAGGCTTCCTGGTCAAGGGGGCTGCATTCTGTCACTTCGGCAGGGCGGATCCTGCCAGCATCTACAACTGGCAGGTTGCAATAGCCTATATTGTCCCCGCCTGACCAGGCCTTTAGTTGAAAGGACTCCTTGACCTCATTGACTTCTTCCAAGGCTGCTGGGTCAGACCCTCTTGTTTCTGTGATTAGCTCAGAGCATCTCTATGAAATCTAACCCTTCCCCCGATAAGAAAGTAGTTTCCCCACCAACAGCGTAGTCAATGAGAAAGGCAACTGTAGGAAGAAGACTTTCAGTTGAACTAATATGAAACTCATTTGTGAATTGTGGGGGGAAATAAAGGTTTTAAATTATACAATGTAAAATGCCTGCCTGTGTGTTTCTTGACTGACATGGAGACCTCAGATGAAGCACATTTGCCAGTGTCATAAAGGAGGTCAATGAAGTTATGTTTTGCTGCGCCATGGGTGGTATATTCTGGCTTAAAGTATAAAATTCCAAGCCAAAGTGACTTGGATTTCCTTTTTTGGGAAGGACACTTCTTAGGATGCTAAATGCAAAATTAGTGAATTGAGAAGTTCAGGAAACTGCCCCGATCAAGGAGGATGACAGCTTATCATATGATGCACCCTCAGCAGTAGCAACTTAAAGTCAGAGACCAGGATAGTCAACTTCTCTCTGAATGTCAGGGCCACCAAGAGAACCTTTCTAAACACATGCTAAAATGTTTTGTCCTTTGTCTCCTCTTTTATAGCACAGTCTCAGAATTAATGATCAACTTCTTTCTGTTTCTAGAATCCTGATTTCCTACCTTTACACTTTGGGGTGATCTTTAAACACTCTGCCCTTGTCTGTATAGTGATGAGTTAATAGAGTGTTGTTATGTTTTTCTACCATTAGAATGCTGAGTGTTTTGCAGAATCCATTAATGGTGCTATCCTGGCCACATAGGCTCACCTCTGATGGGGGTTGGCAAACTATGGCCCATGGGCCAAATATGTCCCACCACTCTTAGTCTGCTCTGACTGCTGTATCAAATATACTATTGAGTGGCTTAAACAAAAACATTTAATTTTCACATCTCTGGAGGTGGGAAGTCCAAGAACAAGGTGCAGCAGATCTGGTATCCGGTGAGGTCCTACTTCCTAGTTTGCAGGCCGCCATCTTCTTGTATCCTCACAGGGCAGAGGGCAGAGGGCAGAGAGAGAGCTCTGGTCTCTTCATTCCCTTATAAAGGCACTAATTGCATTCCTGAGGGCTCTACCTTCACGACTAATTATCTCCCAAAGGCCCCACTTCCAAATACCATCACATTGGGGATTTAGGCTTCAGCATATGAATTTTGGGGAGACACATGCAGGCCATAGCTACCACCTATTTTTGTGAATAAAGTTTTATTAGAACACAGCCATGTCTGTTCATTTACATATGGTCTATGGCTGCTTTCAGGCTACAGCAGCAAGGACAAGTAGATGCAGCAGAGAGTGTATGGCCTACACAGTCTAAAAGATTTACTTTCTTGCCCTTTACAGGAAAAGTTTGCTGATCCCTTGCCCATGAAATGGGAAAACTGCATTGGGAGAAAGCTGCTTGCTTTGCAGGTACCACCATGCTAATGGTGGTTACTCACCTGTGCAATGGTTTACCAGATCACTTCCCTTTTTTTCTTTGTCTTCTGCATCAGTGAATTTTTCTTCTCTGTTTTGATTGTTTGCTCCACTCGTTAGACTCAGTCTCTTTGTGGTTAGTGCTACAGGTGCTGGGCAGTATGCTTGTTTCTTCTCATCTTTAACACACTGAAAGCATTTCATCTTAAGGCTGTTTAGCTTCTAATAAAACAGGGAGGGGATAGATGTCATTATCTCCCTGTCTCTGGCCCAACCATAGACTCACCTGGAAGCATCAGTTTTGAAGCCTGATGTAGAGTTATCCTGCCTTTCACTCAGCACCTTGAAGTATTTGAGTTTTCATAGGTTACGCTTGTTTGAAATTAATTATATATGGCTTCACTTGAAACATTTTAATAGCATCTTTGCTGTGTTTTTAGTCCCCAGGGTTTCTTTTGACTGTGTAATTGACAAATTGTCTGGTAAAAAACCATTAGCAGACAGGTTTGGGGTTTTTTTTCTGATTTTGTTTTTGCTGTCTAGATTAATGGATTTTCCTTTGTGTTTTTTTCTTTCTTTTCTGAGGAAACATCTTAATTTTCTCTTCTTCACCCCATATATCATGTTTGCATGGATTTCACTGCTTACCTCCATTCCCTCAAGCATTTAAAATGGGCTATGTTGGGGTCGGCCTGTGGCTGAGTGGTTAAAGTTCTGTGCACCTGGCCCGAGGTTCATGGGTTCAGATACCTGGTGTGAACCTACTCCACTCATCAGCCATGCTGTGGAGGTGTCCCACATACAAAGTAGGGGAAGACTGGCACAGATGTTAGCTCAGGGCTTATCTTCCTCAAGCAAAAAAAGAGAAGAATTGGCAAGAGATGTTAGCTCAGGGCAAATCTTCCTCACACAAAAAAATAAAAATAAAATAGGCCTATGTTAAGCAAAAGTGAGAATGCAGAGAGGAAAGAAACTCTTGGCAGAGATAGCCTAGGGAGTAGGGGTGCCACATTTACAAATAGGAATATGGGCTGCCCAATTCAATCTGAATTTCAGATAACGAATAATATTTTAGTATAAGTTATTCATGAACTCACAAGTCAGGCTCATCTAAGGCAATGTTTTCAAATCCTTGTAATAAATCAGAACCTTCTGGGTACCTTCAAAACAAAAAAATTCCAAAAATTCCCAGGGCTTCCTGGAGATGTTGATTGAGTAGACTGGGATGAAGCACAAGCCTAACCCCAATAATTAAATGTTAAATGTTTTTTTTAAAAGCTCTCAGGTGATTGTGATGCTCAGCCAGGTGTGTTACCCTTGACCTGAGGGGATTATTCCTTCCTCTGAACCGAGGTCCTTGGCCACATAAGAGAAAAGCTAGTGAATGAATAATAAACATGTGCACAAGTAACCTGGATTAGAGCTGTGGTTCTCAAAGTGTGGTCCCCAGACCAGCAGCATCAGCATCACCTAGAAGCTTGTTAGAAATGCAAATTCCCAGGCTCCATTCCAGACTTGTTGAATCAGAAACTCCACAGGTTCAATCTGTATTTCAAAAGGCCTCCAGGTGCTTCTGATGCACACACAAGCTTGAGAACCACCAGACCAGAGAAGCACTTCCCAAACGTCTTGGGTAAATGGGTCCTTGGTGGCTGCATGAGAATCACTCAGGGAGCTTGTGAAAAACAAAAACAAAACAGGAAAAAAGAAAATCAGACTCCTAGGCCCTAACTCCAGAAAGTCAGATTCTTTATGTCTGAGTTGTATCAGAAAGTCTATTTTTAACTAACTCCTCAATTGATTCTGGTATGTCGCCACTTTGGGAGCTGCTAAACTAGAGAATAAATGTTGGGAGTGATGTTGGTGACCAGAAGACACAGCCTCCAACCCCTGACCTTCAAGTTCTAACATAAAGCCCTAGGCATAATAAGTTGACTCGTGGTGTCTCCAGTGTAATTTAAAAACTAGAATCCAAAAATAAATCCAATCAGAGTTCATTACATGGATTTTTTTTCAATCCATTGCATAGGAACCTAGAATGGCCAAGTATCCCAGTCCTCAGACTGATTTAATTTGTTCCTAGTGAGCAAGAAAATGAAGAATACTTTGGCATCAAAACGTCTAAAAAGAATTGAGGTAGTAGGGGCAGGAAATGAGGAGAATATGTATGATTGTTGTTATAAAAGAGAAAAGGGGATTAGCAGTGAATATGAAGAGGGTCTGAGGGAATGGTCTGTCAGAGGTCCATTTTGAATAGATCTGCATTCTAGAATAAACTTTGAATTCCCATCCATCAACCATTTTCTGAAAAAGAAAAAGTAGTACCGAACACATTTTTTCCAGCTATGTCTAAACGCTCCCTATATCCAGCTCTGAGTGAAGGTAGCAGTCAGAAATTACAGGCATTATTTTCCATACAATCTGCGTTCACAGTCATGTCAGTCACTGTGTAAAATATATTTCATAAGAAAAGGGAAGGAGGTGGGGCGGTTTCTCTTTCTTACCGAGAAAGAACTTATGAAGCCGTGCAAAGCGTGAAACGAGCATTATGAACTGGCATGAACTTGGGGAGTGAGGTGTGGTGTGGCATTGAGAAAACGTATTTCACATTTGTGAAATTACTCTTATGCAAAGTTTTTGTGACATGTAGACTGCCATCTTAGAAAACTCTGCTCTGACCTTTGGATCTTAAATGTTTTATTTTTCACCTCGTTCTTTGTCATCGACTCTATGATTTGAGGAGGGTTACATCGCAATGCTGGATAAGTCTGGGTGCAAATCATGCCAGAAGACAAAGGCTGGTAGCGGATGCACAAAGGTGAAAGTTGTAGAAACTGGAAAACAAATGGCCGTTGTAATTTAAGTCTGCCTCTAGGCACAGCTCCTCTACCGCGCACCCGGAAAAGTCTAACAACTTTCTATCACACTTCTCCCTTCGCCTTCATAATCCTGTCTCCTTCCCAGTCCCTCCCTCTTTGCCTTGGCCTCTGTTTCATCACATGCTGAGGCTGGAAGCTGAGCTGTCTTTGGGGTTATCCAGAATGTGAAATAACCAGGGTTTAGGCTGTGAAAAATAGGGTTTTCATAACTCAATTCCAGGAATATTATTCAGTAAGTCTGGAAAACTTGCTGGTCATGATACTGATGATTCTGATTCTGGTAGTCTAAGGGCATCATTTTAGAAAGAAACAACACAGGCCTCAGTAAGGCTGTAGAGGCTTAAGCTGAGAGCATCACACAACTCCTAAACTTCCTTACATGCACTTTTTGGTTCCAGCTACAGAGCTGGGGGCACCTGGAGGACACTGGCTTGGCAGAGCTGCCCTTCGGGAGTGGTCCTGGGAGGCCAGGACATAGGGGAACGCCAGGAAACCTGGGGCCTCTTCCAGGCAAGCAGGATGTCCAGGGTTCTGACATTGACTGGACTCCCTGCAAGTCATGGCTGAGTGAGGCATTAAGGAGCAACGCAAAGCAAAGGGCAAGGTGAGCCGGTCCACAGGGGCTAAGTAGAGACTAGAACCCAGATCCAATGCAAACATTCTTCAAAAAAGGAGAGGTGACAGAGGCAAACAGATCCTGGAGACAGATTCTGAGAAGGTTGTTGAGGGTGCCCAGGGAGGGCACCTTTTATAGAGTGCTGTATCCATCAGGATGACTTCAACTGCCAATGACAGAGAGCCCCAATCAAATTGGCATAGGCAAACTTATTGGCTCACATAACTTGAAGTCCAGAGAGAGAGGAGGTTTGAGGGTGAACTTAACCCAGTGATTCCAGCTCTATTCTCGGCTATTCTTTTGGTTCTCACCAACCCCATGTCCTCTGGTGAGGAGGTGGCCATGGCTGTTCCACACTGCCCACCCAGTGTCCGGGGGAAGAGATGGAGGAATACTACTGGACACTCACCAAGAAGAGAGGAAGGTTCCCAGCAAATCACAAGCAAGATGTGGTCACCCTTGGCTTACTACAGCTAAACAGAGCTCAGTGTCCCCTGAGGCATGTATGGTACATGGCAGAGGCTGGGTATCTGCACAAAATAGGAACTAAAAAGGAGGAAGGAAGAAATGGATCTGGGTGGACAGCCGGAAATGTATGCTCCAGGTTCATACAGTCTGAGGCTGTGCAGGGAGGCAGTTATTAAGGTGGATGGGAAAATGTTACCACGTTAGAGATAAGCGAGCCGAGCCCCCCAGAGCTGTACAGACTTGCCCTAACCACACAGCTAGCTGGAAGCAGACCCAGACAGAGAAGCTCCCCTGCCTACTGCCATTCCCACCACATTCTCTATTTTTTTAACATACATTGTAAATCTGCAAGGAGTGGAGAGAGTACGCAGCACTTCTCAAACTATTCCGCGAGAGAACCTTTTCTTCCTCGAGCATCTGGGTTCCCTGGGACACATTTCTTTTAGCCAACACCACTTTGCAAACATAGAGAAATATGAGGGGAAAGCTGCAGAACACAGGGGTGAGTAAGACACTGACTCCTAAATAAGTTATATGTCATAGGTACCTGATGAGGGCATGCTGAGTGCATGAAACTTGAACCCGTCAGAAACACTCGCTTCTCCAAGATCTTGGGCTCCATCCTATATAGACCGGTTTCCATTATCCTCAGGTGAGCAGTGGCAGAAAATTTAGAAACTGCCTTAAAAGGGGCAGCTTCAAATACTTTTTTTTAATTTTGGTTTTCTTAGATTTGTTGACCTAGTCAATGTCCCAAACTGATTTTAATCCCACTCATGGCATTTCCCTCAAGGTCTGAAGGGCCCACCGCTCCTTAGGATTCAACTATAAGCCAATCAGGAAGGCAATGTTTTCTGAGGATTGTATTTTCTTGTCGTTTCCTCTCTTTCACATGCCCTCTGAAGAATTATCTGAAGTAGTCAGCCATTTTCTATTTCTAAGTATTTTTAGATTTATTATGAAATCAATCTTGAATGAGAGATGGGTCCTGAATATTAAGTAGTTATCTTTATTTTAACTAATGAATTTAGACTAGAGCTCATGAATGGGCTGAAGATGCCTTTATCAGGGATGTGGACAGATTCTCAAGGCAAGTCCTTCTATATTGCATCTAGTAAATGAAAAGGAAGATATACCTAAGTTGAAAAGTAAAGAAAAGGAACAGAAGAGTGTTTTGTCCACCACCTTTCTTTTGGTGGATCTTTGTTTGTAACTAATCAGAAATCCAAATGTCTAACGTTGATTTTGGAAGATGTTTTCTCAGATCTCAGGATCTGGCTCTTTTATACTTACCTGGCCTTAAAAATTATGGAATTTGAAGGAAGACAAGAGAAAGATTTCAATCATAGTTGCAACAATGTCTCATCTTTAGCTACCCGGGGGCAGGGAGCAATTATTTGACTGATGTAACAGATTAGTGAAATAATTGTACATGACAACTTTATTTTTCTTTTTAATGCAGTGTTTCAAAGTGAGAAGTGAGTTTAATCAAGTGGAAAGATAATCCACGATTAAATAAGATAATCAAGCACATATTGCAAACAAGCTCTAGTAAAAGCTTAGAGTTCATGGGTAAGGAGAAAACAGTCAAATAGTTTGAGGCAAAACTTTTTTGACTGATTATTTAAAAAAACAAAAAGCAAGAATGCTAAATCTTATCTACTCTTTGAGCAAGGCAAGGGGCAAGGCCAAATCTTCCCCACTTCAACACCTACTGCTCTGGACAGGCAATTACCCGAAGTGGTTTGATGTCTGTTGTCAAACGTGGACAAGTGTTTGTGCTAACGATGCAAGGACAGCACCGAGGTGTGTGGGGTGCGTTCTCAGGGCGCACGTGCAGAATCCTAAAAAGCATTTAATTCTTTTACTCCAGAAGGCTGCAGTGTCTTGAGGGGAAGTGTAATCTGAAGTTTGCATGAGAAAGTAGGAAAACCACACTGCATGGAGGGGCTTTGCGGAGCTTACTCTCCTGGAATCTCTGCTGGGGTTCAGTGGTACCTTAAATCCAGGGGTCAAGGCTGACCTCACAGCTTACTGTTGGGGAACTTCGGCCATTGCAGCTCTGTTCTGAGAGTTTTGCTTTATAAGCAGCCAGGCTTTGAACGACTTATGCCCTAACATCCTAAAAGCACTCAGTACCAGGTCATTGAATGAAGATGGCTTTTCCTCCTTGAGGTTCTCTTGGATGGGGGGGTTGGGTGAATGATGTGTGGGTCAATAGGTGTGAAGGTGACATATTTAAAAGACAGGAGTAGGAAATGGCTTTGCAACTAATACATTACCCCATTTGAGAATCAGCTTCTTTTCACCCTGTTTGCTCCACGTGACTCAACTCCTGCCTGATTTTTATGATAAATTTCTGAGATTCTGAAATTATAGCCAACTTTTATGTATTCATCCTTTGTAGAGAGCAGTTAGAAACAAACCTCTCTCTAACAGAATCCTTAATAAAATGAACAGGCAAGAAAAGAGGAAGAATAGAAAAAGAAGCCTAGAGCCTAACAATCCTCAAAGCTTAAAACTTAGTGCTTGAAGAACTGAATGGGTCCTGGGCATGTGATGATTATACAAGAGATGATTATAAACAAAAACTGGGCACAGGGGCTCCTCAACTCTCTGATCCCACCACCTGCCACTACGCCCAATGTTGATTCCTACAATAGGGCCAATGGCAGGCAAACCACGGCTTTGCCCAACAGTAAATACCTGTTGAAATGAACCCATGAAATATTTTTCACAAAGTACTTAAACTCACCACTATTAGACGTCCCGTTTGTGCTTATTGTTTATTCCTCTTCCACCTTGTAAGCATTGCAGAAGAATCAGGTAATGACTCTTAAGTACTGGCAGTCAGTGAGTGCTGCAAACAAATACAAATTTCCATTATTTCCATTTTATTTTAAGTCAATCAGTTGTTTTGTGTGCTACCCTTTGTATTTTCTGTGGTTTTGAAGTCTAATAGATGTCCTATCTGCACCCATTAAATTGTCTTCATTTTATTGACAAATAAAGGGACTCTTTTAGCTTTCATTAACTGGTTAAATTTCCTCAAACTTCAAATGCCTCATTTTCGAAAACAATAGGAAGTATATGTTATATATTGTGTAATGTGCAGGGCTTCCGTTTAATGAATTGTTTGCCTAATTTTCTTTTAGGCAAATAAGCAAATTAATTATACAAGCTATTAATACCAATTATTAATGCTTTTCATTTTGTTGGTTTCAGCAATCTCTGCATGACACACATAGCAACCAAATGGAAATTGATTTCACCAAGTTTGGCAACACTGAAGTGTTTTGTAACCTTTGCAACCATGCTTATTGGAAAGGCTGGGTTTAATCATCCTTTTTTTTTTTTGCCTGCATCTCAAAATGCTGATAGGTAACAGTTCTATTGCACTTGACAGTTAAAAGTAAATTCATCTCAAGTGTTCCTACACTGTCCTTGATGCTTGTCACCTAAGGAGACTTGAATATGCCCACCAGAAAAGCATTAGCCTAGCTTATCTGGGTCTCAGTTTTTATATGTGGAGCAAAGGAAGTAAGTCTCTCAGCTACCAGGCAGTGGAGGAAGCAGGCCTCCTGGGCAGAACAGAACCTGATTTGGCCAGTTCTCTTTGAGACTGAAACTAAAAGTCCATGGAGATTCAAGACCCCCATAAAGCAGAGGAGCTTGGATCTTCTCTTTGCTGCAATGGCTTTAACGTGACTTTCCAATTATACCTCTTTTTGGTGTCTTCTCATTTTGCCTTTCCTCCTAAGAACTAGCTCTCTGACTTTCTCTGTGGTGTAGCTTCTGCTTACTCAGATATTTGAATCCTTTGTGATTCTGGCTCTCTGGGCCCTTGTCACTTCTCTACCCTACGACATTTCTGCATTTCTTCCTATTGCACAATCTGAGTTGCTCAGTGCTTTCTTGCTTTGGAACTCAATTCCGCTCCAGGCTCCCACACAGGTACCCCTATCCAACTTAGGGGTTGGCTATCCTTGGTCCAGGGAACTGTGGTCCAAAAGTGGGGAGGGGGAGCATGGCTCACAGGTGAGGGAGCATAGCTCCCTGATCCTCCCACTCTGCCAGGCAGCTGGGTGGGGCAGTTGCTCTTATAAGTGGTGATGGGGGGGCTAGGTACTATCATTGGTCAGGAGCCAAAATAATATGAGAGGACACACCTTTGAAAGTCTTTTTAAAGCTGAATGTGACAATAGTGGGACACCTTTCTCTCTTCATCTCTCTTCTCACTTCCACATCCCAACCTTCCCCAACATCAAATTTATTCCATCAGCATTTGTATTTCAGTGAAAAAGATTCTGACTTGCCAGCTATCACACTTGCAGTGGCTTAAAATTTTGAGGTTAAGTGGTGTGGGAAACATTCTGTGTTCCAGTGTTGTGGACAATAGGGGCTATGTTTATGAAAGGAACAAATCCAGGGAGACACAAAGGTGAAACAGGTGACAGCCCAGAATGCTTGCTTTTCCTTCGGGCCTGACCGTTTATTAGTAGCTCTTAGTTTTCAAATCAACACCTAGTCATGCAGGAGAGCAAGAGGCTGCAAGTCCAGGTTACTCTGACTGGGATAGGGAATTAGAACGTATGAGATTATTTATATGCATAGCATTTAATTAAATCTCACGGAGGTGAAGTCCATCTTGAATGCATTCGAGCTGTAACTCACTGATGTTTACTGGTGTTGCTGTTGTGGTAATTGGTATAACATTCATTGGTCTCTCGAAGTACCCATTACTAAATCAGGAGACAGATGTGGTTCCACTTTTGGAGAATTATTATCTAAATATCTTCATGCAGCATTTCCATTTTCTTACTGATCTTGCTGGTAGGTCTGTCTAGCAGAAACAGAGGCCAGACCGATAAGCTTTCCTTTAAGAAAGAATATTAAAGTAAGAAATAAACCAGATAGCTTTATTTGGTCAATATTCCATTAGGCTTTTTTTGTCTTCATCCTGAATTTTCAGATGGTGGGGTTGCATTTCTTTATTATGCTCAAGCAGGATTTCGTTTTCCTGGGGGAAAATTTCTGGGAAATATCTGACACTGCAAAATTACCAGATTTTTGAGAAACAAGCCACAGAGGTAAAGCTGTTTAGTAAAACAGAAATAATGAAAACCAAAACCTGATTAAAAAGATAGATTCTTGACTCTGCCTGACCCTGTGGTTTGTACTTCAGTAAAGCTTCAGGACAAGGTCCTGAGAAATAGCCTGCATTCTAGAAGCCACGTTTGTACCAGAAACGATCTAAGCAGCATTTCTCGTTTCTAGAGGGTGTGATCTCTTTCTACTCCCACCATGATATTACAAGGTCTCTGTGCATGCCTGGCTGGGCTCTCTCCCCTCATTCTGCCTGGCTCTGCTCCCCCTTGTAATGGATGATGGTCCGCTTTGCCCTTTGGATTTACCAGTGGGTATGGGGGAGGTGGCAGTTCAAGTGGAGGTCTCATATAATACCAGTTTTCTGGATCATTTGATTTATTTAAGTACCTACAATGCCAAGGCCCCTGGGCATTCATCCAACCAACTGCTTATGTTTCCATAAATAATGGCAGCTCTGGGACTCAACTGAGTTAGGCCAAGGGCTGGCTAAAGGGTTGTCTCTCTGTTCCCTGAAGGTCAAGAGATTTGGACCATCAACATGTAACAGCTTTTTCAGAAAAGTACTCCCAAGATCAAAACTTCAGAAACATAGTCTCATTCAATATTCAGATTTCAATGCATTTCAGTAATCTATGTGTAGGTTTTGTTTTGGTTGGTGTGGAGAAAAGGGCTCTAGAATTCAATATAGAGAATTAGAATTTAACACCCATTGATAAACCCTACAGATTTAGGTTAAAAGGCAAAGTCCAACAAACAGATGTCCAAATGACAGTAAAGAATTCGGAGATTGATGAATTGCATTTTCAAATGCTAAGGTAAAGGAGAAATTCAACTAGATGTTTGAAAATTCAAATTCCTTAATTTTTGCTCCTGGACCTTAACGATTAATATAAACGTATCATGCTAGTTTAAATGAACAAATCATTAACCTTGGTCATTACAGTGAACCAGCACCATAATCAATAAATGATATTTGTTTTCTCCTGCTAAATAGTTGGGAGATGAGAAGTATCTGGACAATATTTTCAATGAAGACTCCAGACACTTCTAGCTGGCTCGCTACAGCAGGATTCTCCTGGGTAAATGATGCCCATATCACCCTGCAGAACAAACAGATGTAACTGCATGTAACCAAAGACAACCAAGAAATGCTCAGCATGCCCACTTTCAGGTGACTTGGTGACCAATAAGCAAAGAATGATTCTAGTTATTCCTAAAAACTCCCCCAAAGTGCTGTTTTCTGTAGAAACTGGTACCTGAAATCCTTCTGTTCTATCTTTCCCCTCCTACTGAGACTCCCTTCTGCTTTCCTGCTGCCTGCTCCTCTTAGCACCACCTGGCAATTAGAGGGCCGGGCATGGCCTCCCCTACATTAATCCTCCCCCTTAGTCCTGTGCAGCTAAGACCATACTGCCAAGTTTGCAAAAAACTTCCTCGAAGGTTAGGTGATCTTGGAGAGGAAGTACAACACTGAATAACTTACTGCTCATGCTCAACAGGGCTGCACAGGGTCACTCCACGGGACCCTGACACACCCTTGGCCTGCCGCTCCACGCCAGCAGCCAGCTCATCACAACTATCCGTTCCCTACTTTGACCACGACATCCCCAATCACTAGAACTCCACAGGGCATCTTAATCTCTAATTATTTGAGGATCCATCTGTACCTGGCACAGAGAAAGGAAGATGTTTCTTCCCCTTTTTGGTTTACAGTCTGTCTTCCAGGCCTCCGTCCCTGCCCCAGAAGGTGCTTCATTTCAGGATGACTGCATAGAAATATCTACTTCATTCAAGAGACCCCATCCTGACTCTTATGGTGCATTATGGTCCACATTGACTTCAAAAATAGTTATATAAAAAATACTGCTAGCTAAGACTGGAAAACCAAGAATATACTGATGTTGGACCATTCTTTTTTATTTTTCAATTTCTTATTATTTTATTGAAGTGATAATAGTTTATAATATTGTGAAATTTCACTTGTACATTATTATTTTTCAGTCACCATATATATGCGCCCCTTTACCCCTTATGCCTGCCCCCCAACCCCCTTCCCCTCTGGTAATCACCAATCTGTTCTCTTTGTCCATGTGTTTGTTTATCTTCCACGTATGAGTGAAATCATACTGTGTTTGTCTTTCTCTGTCTGGCTTATTTCTCTTAACGTAATATCCTCAAGGTCCATCCATGTTGTTGCAAATGGGATGATTTTGTCTCTTTTTATGGCTGAGTAGTATTCCATTTATGTATATCTATATACCATATCAGTCAATAGACACTTGGGTTGCTTCCACATTGGGTTGCTCAGCTATTGTGAATAATGCTGCAATGAACATAGAGGGGCATGTCTCTTTGAATTGTTGATTTAAACTTTTTTGGATAAACACCCAGTAGTGGGATAGCTGGGTCATATGGTATTTCCATTTTTAATTTTTCGAGAAACTTCCATGCTAGGGGCTGCACCAGTTTACCTTCCCACCAGTAGTGTATGAGAGTTCCCTTTTCTCCACAACCTCTCCAGCACTTGTTTTTTGTCTTGGTGATTATAGCCTTTCTAACAGTATAAGGTGATATCTCATTGTAGTTTTGATTTGCATTTCCCTAATGATTAGTGATGTTGAACATTTTTTCATGTGCCTATTGGCCATCTGCATGTCTTTGGAAAAATATCTGTTCATATCCTCTGCCCATTTTTTGACCACCTTGCTTGTTTTTTTGTTGTTGAATTGTACGTGTTGTTTACATATGTTATATATTTTAGAGATTACAAGGATGTCAGATATATGATTAGCAAGTATTTTTTCCCAGTTGGTGAGTTGTCTTTTCATTTTGTTCCTGGTTTCCTTTGCGTTGCAAAAGCTCTTTAGTCTGATGAAGTCCCATTTGTTTATTTTTTTCTTTTATTTCCCTTACCCAAGTAGACGTGGTATTCAAAAAGATCCTTCTAACACCGATGTCAAAGAGTGTACTGCCTATATTTTCCTCTAGGAGTTTTATGGTTTCACATTTTACCTTTAAGTCTTTAATCCATTTTGAGTTAACTTGTGTGTATGGTGAAAGATAATGGTCTACTTGCGTTCTTTTGCACGTGGCTGTCGAGTTTTTCCAACACCGTTTATTGAACAGACCTTCCTTTCTGTATTGTAGGTTCTTGGCTCCTTTGTTGAAGATTAGCTGTCCAGAGAAATGTGGTTTTATTTCTGGAGTTTCACTTCTGTACCATTGATCTGTGTGTCTGTTTATGTACCAGTTCCATGCTGTTTTGATTACTGTAGCTTTGTAGTATATTTTGAAGTCAGGGATTTTGATGTCTCCAACTTTGTCCATTTTTCTCAGGATTGCTTTAGCTGTTCAGGTGCTTTTCTTGACCCATATGAATTTTAGGATTCCTTGTTCTATTTCTGCTAAAAATGTCATTGGGATTCTGATTGGGATTGTGTTGACATTGTAGATTGCTTTAGATAGTATGGGCATTTTAACTATGTTTATTCTTCCAATCCATGTGCATGGACTATCATTCCATTTCTTTATGTCATCATCAATTCCTTTCAATAATTTCTTACAGTTTTCGTTGCGTAGGTCTTTCACCTCCTTGGTTAAATTTATTACTAGATATTTTATTCTTCTTGTTGTGATTGTAAATGAGATTATATTCTTGAGTCCTCTTTCTGTTACTTTGTTAATAGAGTATAGAAATGCAACTGATTTTTGTAAGTTCATTTTGTACCCTGCAACTTTGCTGTAGTTGTTGACTATTTCTAACAGTTTTCTAATGGATTCTTTAGGGTTTTCTGTATATGGAATCATGTTGCCTGCAAACAGAGAGAGTTTTACTTCTTCATTTCCAATTTGGATTCCTTTTATTTGTTTTTCTTGCCTAATTGCTCTGGCGAAAACCTCCAGTACTGTGTTGAATAGAAGTGGCAAGAGTGGGGACCCTTGTCTTGTTTCTGTTCTCAGAGGGATGCCTTTCAGTTTTTCCCCATTGAGTATGATATTGCCTGTGGGTTTGTAATATATGGTCTTCATTATCTTCATTATGGAAGATCAGCCATGAGCTAACATCTGCTACCAATCCTCGTCTTTTTTGCTGAGGAAGATTGGTCCTGAGCTAACATCCATGCCCATCTTCCTCTTCTTTATATGTGGGACACCTGCCACAGCATGGCTTGATAAGCAGTGTGTAGGTCCATGCCCGAATCTGAACCGGTAAACCACGGGCTGCTGAAGCAGAGCGTGTGAACTTAACCCCTGTGCTACCAGGCCAGCCCCGTTCTATACCCATTTTATTGAGAGTTTTTAGCATAAACAGATGTTGGATCTTGTCGGATGCTTTCCCTGCATCTATTGAGGTGATCATCTGGTTTTTTATTTCTCATTTCGTTAATGTGGTATATTACATTAATTGGTTTGCAGATGTTGAACCATCCCTGCATCCCTGGTATAAATCCTACTTGATCATGGTGTATGATCCTTTTAATGTATTGCTGTATTTGTTTGCCAATATTTTGTTGAGAATTATTGCATCTATGTTCATCAGTGATACTGACCTGTAATTTTCCTTCTTTGTGCTGTCCTTGTCTGGCTTTGGGATCAGGGTGACATTGGCCTCATAGAATGAGTTAGGAAGTTTTCCATCTTCTTCAATTTTTTGGAATAGTTTGAGAAGGGTGGGTATTAAATCTTCTTTGTAGAATTCTCCTGAGAAGCCATCTGGTCCTCATCTTTTAGGTTTTGGAAGGTTTTTGATTACTGTTTCAATCTCTGTACTTGTGATTGGTCTATTCAGATTATCTATTTCTTCTTGATTCAGTTTTGTGAGGTTGTATGAGTCTAAGAATTTATCCATTGCTCCTAGATTGTCCAGTTTGCTGGCATACAGTTTTTCACAGTATTCTCTTATAATCCTTTGTATTTCTGTGGTATCCATTGTAATTTCTCCTCTTTCATTTCTAATTTTATTTATTTGAGGCTTCTCTCTTTTTTCCTTATTGAGTCTGGCTAAGAGTTTGTCAGTTTTGTTTATCTTCTCAAAGAACTGGCTCTTAGTTTCACTGATCTTTTCTACTGTTTTTTTGTTTTCTATTTCATTTATTTCTTCTCTAATTTTTATTATTTCCTTCCTTCTTCTGACTTTGTTCCTTGTTTGTTCTTCCTTTTCTTGTTCTGTTAAGTGTAGTTTAAGATTACTTATTTGAGATTTTTCTTATTTGTTAAGGTAAGCCTGTAGTGCTATGAGTTTTCCCCTTAGGACTGCTTTGGCTGCAACTCATATGAGTTGGTATGGTCTATTTTAATTTTCATTTGTCTCCAGATTTTTTTTTTGTTGAGGAAGATTAGCTCTGAGCTAACGTCCACTGCCAATCCTCCTCTTTTTGCTAAAGAAGATAGGCCTTGAGCTAACATCTGTGCCCATCTTCATCTATTTTATATGTACGATGCCTGCCACAGCATGGCTTAATAGGGAGTACGTAGGTCTATGCCCAGGATCCGAACCAGTGAACCTCAGGCTGCCAAAGTGGAGTATGCAAACATAACTACTCTGCCACTGGGCTAGCCCTGTTTCCAGATATTTTTTTATTTCTCCTTTAATTTCTTCAATGATCCATTGGTTGTTCAGTAGCATGTTGTTTAGTCTCCACGTACTTTTCACTTTTGCAGTTTTTTTCTTGTAGTTGATTTCTAGTTTCATAGTATTATGATTGGAAAAGATGCTTGATAGGATTTCAATCTTCTTAAATTTGTTGAGACTTGCCTTATTTCCCAACATATGGTCTATTTTTGAGAATGTTCCATGTGCACTTGAGAAGAATGTGTATTCTGTTGATTTTGGATGGAGTGTTCTATATATATATATTATATCCATATGGTCTAGTTTTTTATTTAATTCCACTATTTCCTTGTTGACTTTCTGTCTGGATGATCTATCCACTGATGTAAGTGGGGTGTTGAGGTCCCCAACTCTTATTTTGTTCCTGTCCATTTCTCCTTTTAGGTATGTTAATAGTTGTTTTATGTACTTTGGTGCTCCTGTCTTAGGCACATATATTTATAAGTGTTATGCCCTCTTGGTGGAGTGTCCCTTTCATCATTATATACTGCCCTTCTTTGTCTCTCATTGGCTCTTTTATCTTGAAGTCTGCTTTTTCTGATATAAGTATAGCAACACCTGCTTTCTTTTGTTTGCCATTAGCTTGGAGTATCATCTTCCATCCCTTCACTCTGAGCCTGTGTTTGTCTTTAGAGCTGAGATGTGTTTCCTGGAGGCAGCATATTGTTACAGGGCCTTGTTTTTTAATCTAACCACTCAGTGTCTTTTGATTGGAGAATTCAATCCATTTACATTTACAGTAATTATTGATATATGAGGGCTTAATACTGCCACTTTATCACTTCTTTTCTGGTTGTTGTATATTTCCCTTGTTTCTCATCCCATGTATTTCTGACTGCCAGTTCAGTCTGGTGTTACTCTACGATGGTTTTCTCAGTTTTCTCTTTATTTATCACTTTTGTCTCTGTTCTGATTTTTTGTTTAGTGGTTACCATGAGGTTTGTGTAAAAGATCTCATAGGGGCCAGCCCACTGGCATAGTAGTTAAGTTCATGCACTCTGCCTCAGTGGCCTGGGGTTCATGGGTTAGATCCTGGATGCGGACCTACACATTGCTCATCAAGCCATGCTGTGGTGGTATCCCACATACAAAATAGAGGAAGATTAGCACAGATGTTAGCTCAGGGATAATCTTCTTCAAGCAAAAAGAGGAAGATTGGCAACAGATGTTAGCTCAAGGCCAATCTTCCTCACCAAAATAAAAAGATCTCATAGATGAGATAGTCCTTTTTCTGATAGCCTTTAATTTCCTTGGTCTAAGCAGATTCCATCCCTTTCTTCTTCCCCATCTAAGTTATTATTGTCACACCTTATTCAGTTTTTTGCTGTTTGTGATTAAAATGAAGTGATTATAGTTATTTTTGATGCTTTCCTTCCTTTTATCTTTAATGTTGTAATTAAATGTTTGCTAATCTGTTCTGATAGCTGCAATTCTCTGATTTTGTTTGTCTATCTCCTTGCTGAAGACTTTGTGAGCCCTTTCTTTTTTTTCAGGTATGAGGACCTTCTTGATCATTTCTTATAGGAAGGATCTTGTGGTGATGAACACCCTCAGCTTTTGTTTATTTGGAAGAGTTTTTGTTTCTCCATTGTATCTGAAGTGTAGTTTCACTGGATAGAGTATTCTTGGCTGAAAGTTTTTGCCTTTCAGAATTTTGAATATATCATTCCACTCTCCCCCAGCCTGTAAGGTTTCTGCTGAGAAATCTGCTGAAAGCCTGATAGGGGTTCCTTTGTAGGAACCTTTATATTTTCTCCTGCTTTGCTGCCCTTAATATTTTTTATCATTGACTTTTGTCAGTTTTACTAACATATGCCTTGGAGAAGATCTTTTTATATTGATGTAATTAGGAGTTCTATTAGCTTCATTTACCTGTAATTCCAGTTCTTTCCCCAGGTCTGGGAAGTTCTCAGCTATTATTTCTTTGAACAAGCTCTTTCCTTCTTTCACTCTCACTTCTCCATCTGGAATACCTATAATTGGGTTGGATATTTCTTGGAGAATTTCTTCATTTCTTTTTATTCTTAGTTCTCTCTCCTCCTCCATCTGCAACATTTTTATATTTCTGTCCTTTAAATTATTGATTCTGTCCTCCATAATATCAGCTCTGTTATTTAAGGACTCCAGATTTTCTTTATCTCATTCATTGTGTTTTTCATCTCCAACATTTCTGATGGGTTTTTTTTAATAGTTTCAATCTCTTTTGTGAATAATTCCCTCTGTTCATTAATTTTTATTCCTGAGATCATTAAACTGTCTTTCTGAGTTTTTCTTCTAACTTGTTGAGTTTCTTTATGACAACTATTTTGAATTCTCTGTCATTTAGATTGTAAATTCTGTAACTTCAGGGTTGATTTCTGGATACTTGTCATTTTCCCTCTCGTCTGGAGTGCTAATATACCTCTTCATGCTATTTGATGGGGTGGGCTTTTGCAATCGCATAGTTGTAGTATCAGGTTGCACATTCCACCTGCCACCACTGCGGGAAGCAGAAGCTGTGTTTTCTGAGCCCTCTGCAACCTCTGGCAGATGTGCCTGTCCGTTGAAAGCTGTGCCAACAAGGCCCATCTGTGTTTGCCCACTGGCCACTGCCATTTTACATACGCATGTACAGGTGCTCTGGCAGGGGTCCCCCGTTCTGGCTGACTGGCTGAGCTGGTGTGCCAGGTGGGAGGTGCTTTCTCTTGCATGCACAATCCCATGCATCCCCGATCTGCTTACACTGTCTGCCCACCTGGGCTGCTCGGCTTGGTGTGGGCACCCCAATGATTGCTTAGCTGCCTTGATGAGGAGCATTCCCACAGCCTGAGAGGCAACTCTGAAAGTGCAAGCATTCCTGCAGAGGGCTGCCTTTTTCCCCTTCTCTCAGTGTCACGCACTGGCTGCTGCATGAGGTGTTGACCATTCTTTGCTCTATTATAGATATAGTTAATTTGGGGGAGTGGTAGAAAGAAATAGAAAGGTGCAAAAATTAGGGGAGAAGGAAGGGATAGACATTATATTCGGAGCTATTTATTGTCTTTTGGCCCTGAGTCTCACTTATTTCGCCACTCTGGCAGTAGGTAGTCAATTAAGAGGGCAGATATTATCCACTAGATTGTGCAAAGTGTGTTTCATCAGCCTGCGTGGGCTTTGCTGAATTTTTTTTGTGTGTGTGGAATTAAAAGGCATTTTGCCTTAGCTGTGTTGTATCCCTTCACAGTATGTGTGGTGTTGGTGTTGCCTTGTATAGCACTGGGAGAAGTCATGCGACTGTGTGTGTGTGTGTTTATGTGTGTGTGATGGATAATCCCTCAGCGAACTCTCGGTAGGCCTAGGCTGTGAGGTCAGCTTTGCTTCTCGTTGCACTGAAAGCTAAGTGGACATCTTTTTTAGACGTGGGTACCGCTTTTCATGGCTACAATAGTTCTCACCAATGTGCTTTTACTCAATAAACTGGCCATGTGATTTATAAGAAAGTATGATAGCTTAAATGGACATTTTCAGGTACCACATTCATTTATTTAGCAAATATTTAGGAATCTGAAAAGTATCAGGATATAGAAGTTACCAGAAATATAAACACATTCCCTTCCCCCAGAGAGCTGAGTCTAGTGGAAGTAAAGAGGTTAAACAGATACATCCCTCTTCACAGTTTACACTTGTTTTAATTTTGTTTCCCCAAAGTAGACTCTGAACAAAGGATTTGGATGTGAGTCTTTCTCTCTCTCTCTCTCTTTCTGTCTCTCTCTATTTCAGGGGAGGAGAGCTATTCCCAGGAAGCACTATGAGGGAGTGGAGAAGCAGGACAGGGAAGGAAGCAAAGCCACTAAGGAGAACAGGAATGGACAGGTTATCACTTTGAGCAACTAAGGTGTAATCCCAATCCCCATGGGACCTTGTGAAAGACCGTGTGGACCCCCCCTCAGAATTGTCTCCTCGAGGAGTAAGGAAGTGAAGCATTTACTTACCAATTCCTGAGTGTGAGCTCTTGGCCCTCTGGGCTGCCCTGTGCATGGTCTGAACGTTCTGCAGCTCTTTCCAGAGACAGATGCCTGAAGCTTTGTTATGCACAGGCATTGCCTGTATGTGAACTCTGGGTCCACCAGGGGCTATGGGTAAGGCAGTGAAAACTTCAGCTCAGGGCACAGAACAGCAACTCATTATTTTTAATAGTCACATTAAATGTCACTGAGTCTCATTCAGTTTATCACAAATAATATGGTTCTTCTCTCTCTCATGCTTTCCTTCCTGGAATTTCTCCAGGAACTCCAGCAATGTTCCCTCTGCCAAGGGATCTGGGCCTAATTTGGTAATCTTCTATTGACAGAAATCCAGGAAACCTGCTATGTCCACCAATAGTCCTCTAATTTTTTGAGTAGGTGTTGCTGCCTCTATGCTGTTGAAACACTGATGATTAGGCCACCTGGTGCCATGGCAACCATTGCTGGAAACTCTGCAGTGATGTGGCTACATTCATGACACTAAAGTCTATAACCTGGCAGCCTAAGGTGGTATGTGCCCACAAAAGAAGAGAGTTCTGGTGATCTAGGGCCACTGATCATATCACTGGTCTTGGGTTAGAGATGAAAAGTCTTTATCTTCAATTGTTTTGCTCATTTCAAGTCATTCTCAGCCTCCCAAGAACTGGGCTCCCAAAGTGACCAGCTCTTTTGGGTTTTAAGAACACACGTTCCCCCAGGTATTCCTATAGTGCCACAGCAGGTAGATGGGTCTTAGGACTTTTTATTCTTGGCTATATGCTACATCTAGAATGAGCCCTTCTCCCATCTCCATATTCCCACCCTTGAGATCAGATGTCATCGTTTGCTTTTCACTCCCAAGTCTTGACATTCTTTTCCTGCCCCTGGGTGAATGACATTATTTTAAAGCTAAACCACCATCTTCTCAGAGAGTTTTGTTTCTCATGAAGATAGCACCAAATAAGAGTTAGGCTTAAGAAAACTCCTACCCAAGACTAATTTTTGCTGATCCTTCTGCATGGAATGCTTTTCCCTTTACCCAATAAAGTTCTAAGACTCTGAGAGAGCCAGGGAGTTAAGGGTGAGGATGAGGATGCAGTAGTAAATAAAGATAGAGACATATGAATTGAGAAAATCCCTTTGGAGACAGAATGAGAAGACCTTTGGAAAGAAAGCTGGGAAGACAGACTGAAGGGAAGGCAGAGACATAGAAGAAAGAGAACAAGAAAAAGAGGAAGCACATCCTTTCCTTTTGTAAATCTTTGCTATAATGAGGAAAATAGGACTCATATATGTGAAAATATCTTAATGCCCACAAGGGAAATATATACATCAGTGCAAAGTACTGTGGCTGCAGAGGGCCTGAGAAGTGCTCAGTGATGATAGGGATGTGTTGGGGCACAGGAAGTATATTACCATTGCCACTATTGGGGCAGTCCAGCTGTATCACTTTTGGAGGCAAAATCTGGATGTTGTCCTTTAAGATTTCTGCTGCTGTGACTTCTATATTTTGAACATATTGCCAATTCACAATATTTTTTTCCTTTTGAAGTGTATTTTTATATACCAGCTTCCTCCTTCTCCTTGAAGTGGGTTGCAATTTATCTCTTTTGTTTTCTGTTGAAGTAACTGGAAAGCTGTTAGTACTCGCAGCCAAAAGAAATAGCAGCCACGAGGAGAGGACTGGACCGAGAAACTCCCAATGGTGCAGCTAGCACCAACTGCAACATCCCTGTTTTATTTGTCACCCTAAAGTGAATCACTACAATTTGCTAAGTCATGCTATGCTCAGTTGAGTGTCAGCAGAGGCTGTCGCAAACTGAGTGTTCACGTCCCCCCTTGCAAACACAAATGTTGAAGTCTCAACCATCAAGGTAATGGTATTAGGAGGTGGGGGCTTTGGGAGGGGATTAAGTCATGAGGGTAGAGTCCTCATAAACAGAATCAGTGCCCTTATAAAAGGGACCCCAGAGAGTTCTCTTGCTCTCTTTCTGCCATGTGAGGATACAATGAGAAGCTGGCAGTCTGCAAGCAAGAAGAGGGCCATCGCCAAAACTTGACCATACTGGCACCCTGATCTCAGACCTCCAGCCTCTAGAACTGTGAGAAATAAATTTCTGTTGTCTATAAGCCACCCAGTCTATGGCATTTGGTTATAGCAGCGTGAACTAAGACAGAGACCAGCTTTCAAGTGCCTCCACTTTTCTATGAATGCTGCAAGAACTTTTACGACCTTTTGATCTAGTCAACTCCTTGGCATATTTGGGGGGGTCAATAAATTCTCTTCATTTCAGTTGTCCTGGAAGCATTAAGACTTTCTTTTTCAGGGCAGTGCTATTAAAAACTTAGTTTTAAGAGGAGTCTGGCCATTTTTCTTATTCATGACATTATTTTAACTCTTACTTTTCATGAGAAACAGATGGAAAAATGAGCTGTTATTCTGTCATAGATCCTGGATTCAAGAGAGTACAACTTTAATTTCCTTACCGGACTACATGAGTTGTCTTCTTTGCCTGCCTACGTCCATTCATTCAACAAATCCTTCCTGAATACCTGTTATATGTCAAACACTGAGGCCATAAACAAGGTTTTATTGATCTTTGTAAGAACAGATCCTACTTTAAGAGCAAAACGGAAGACCAAAAAGAGTACAGATATCAAAATGCAAATTGTCAAAAAGTCAGAGCGCGTGGAAGGAGCACCTATCGTATTATAAATGTGACTTGCTTCACTTTCAGAGGGTCCTTTTTGGCAAATGTATATGAGATGATCATCTTGCTGTGTAACCTTCGTGTAGTGAAGAGATTTTTCTTTAAAAACCATGCGGTAGTTTGCTTGTTCAGCATGTATGCATGAAGGAGATTGGGTTGCTTGCTTAAGGAGCTGCGCTGGACAGGTTGAGTTCAAGTTCTAACATATATGCTCCTCTTCTATATTACTTCATTTGGTTGAAACATGTAGAGCACAGAAAGTCTCTCCAGACTATGTTTGTAAACGAGTTTGGTTGTGATAATCCCATTGCAAAGGAGCCTCTGAATGTGTGCTGCTGCTTTGTTCCTGAACAAAGTCAGATGCATGCTGATTGATGAAAATAGTTCTAAGACTAATTTCTCCTTTGAATTGAAAAAAAAATCTCCATCTGTACATTTACTAAAGTTATTATGTTGACCTGATGTAGGGACAGTTGAAGAACCTGAAAGCATGATATATGACATTAGTTGAAAAAACTTTTTTTGGGCAGATTAGATATTGCCATCGAGGTAGAGTTTATCATCAGCTTAGCCAAGCCTATGTCAGAGGCCTTCAGAAGCATTGCTCATAGTTTTCACAAATCATTGTGCTGCCAGAGCTGGAATGCTTTTGAGCTGGAAGGAACTAAATATTCAGGTGCATAACTCTAGAACTGAGTTCTCACCTTCTAAGGGACCTTCAAAACTTAGTCCATCATGTTTCATCCCTGTTTATTTTGGGTCCTTCCAAAAGTTCTGCTCTGTTTTCCAAGTATCCATCATCACCTGGACTCTTTTCTATGTACTGATTGGTACACCTAATTTCTCTCCTCCCTCTAAAGTCCTTTCTCTGTACCCAGTTTACCTTTTGGCTCAGAGAATTTCTCACCTCCCCAAGCCCTATTATCCATTTGGCACTGTAACATTTCAGTTCCTCGACCTCCTCAACCACAAAGTCCTCTCCTATTCATAGCCTAAATCTTTCTTCACTAGTAACTGTACAAAGTTTAAATTCTCAGTTTTAAACATCCCATCCTTTGATCACTCCCAACTCTACACAAGGCTTACTGGTGCCTCTACTCTCACTGCCACAGGTCTTCAAACTCATCATGACTTTCACTTTAGTGATCCCAGCACTTTCTCGCAAGTAGTCAGTTCTTTCATATCTTCACTTTGCTCTCTCTCCGTCTTTTAGTTCATCCCTATGCTGGAAATCAAGCACACTCAAGTTCTTTGCCACTCTTTGCCTCTATCTCACTTGTCTGTAAAACTTTCAATTATCTCCATCCATGTAGCTTAATATTGTGAGAAAATCATGAAAGCAATCTTCATATAACAAATCCTGCTCACTTCCCTAATAAAGAAACTTTCCTACTTTTGAAGATAATACCATTTTCTGTCTCCTTAAGCCTCTCCCTTACTTTCCCTGCTTGGCAACGTGCTTCATATTTCACTGACAAATCAGAGGCTATTGAACAAGAGTTCTGAAATTTCCTCACAATAGAATCTAAAAGTTGATCTTCATCTGCATCTTTCTCTTTTTCCTCTCTTTCATTACAGAATTGCTAAAGGTAAATCTCTCCTCTTCTTCACTAGATCCCATTTCCCTTTTCTTGTGCACCTTTCCTCTCTCCTTCTTTATTATGTAAGTTTTGAGGGTCTAGAACTAGAAAGTACAATAACTGAAATGAAAAATTCACTGGGTGGACGTAATAGCAGATTGAAGATGGTAGAATAGAGAGTCAGTGAAACTGAAGACAGATCAATAAAAGGTATTCAATCTGGAGAAGACGGAGAAAAAAGATAGAAGAAAAATGAACATAGCCTTGGGGGCCTATAGAGCACACCGAATAGTCTAGTATATGTGTAATTGGATTCCAAGAAAGAGACAAGAGTACATGGTAGAAAAAAATTTGAAGAAGTACTGATCTACATTTCTCAAATTTGATGAAAAACATCAACTTAGATATTCAAGAAGCTCAGTGATCCCCGAGCAGATAAATACAAAGAAAAATCACACTTAGGCACAGCATGGTCAAACTGCTGAAATTCAATAATCTTTTGTTTTTGTTTTTTTATTGAGTTCACAATAGTTTACATCGTTGTGAAATTTCAGTTATACATATTTCTTGTCTGTCACCACACAAGTGCTCTCCTTCACTCCCTGTGCCCTCCCCCAGCCCCCTCCCCCTGGTAACCACTGAACTCTTTCCTTTGTCCATGTGTTTGTTATATTCCACATATGAGTGAAATCATATGGTATTTGTCTTTCTCAGTCTGGCTTATTTTGCTTAGCATAATACACTCCAGATCCATCCATGTTGTTGCAAATGGAATGATTTTGTCTTTTTTTACAGCTGAGTAGTATTCCATTATATATATATATATGCACACACCACATCTTCTTTATCCAATCATCAGATGATGGGCACTTGGATTGTTTCCATGTCTTGGGTATTGTGAATTGTGCTGCAATGAACATAGGGGTACATATGTTACTTTGGATTGTTGATTTCAAGTTGTTTGGGTAGATACCCAGTAGTGGGATAGCTGGGTCATACGGTATTTCTATTTTCAGTTTTTGAGGAATCTCCATACTGTTTTCCATAGTGGCTCCACCAGTTTGCATACCCACCAGCAGTGTATGAGAGTTCCCTTTTCTCTACATCCTCTCCAACACTTGTTGTTTTTTGTCTTGGTAATTATAGGCATTCTGAGTGGTATAAGGTGATATCTCACTGTAGTTTTGATTTGCATTTCCCTAATGATTAGTGATGTTGAGCATCTTTTCATGTGCCTGTTGGCCATCTGTATATCTTCCTTTGAAAAATGTCTGTGCATGTCCTCTGCCCATTTTTTGATCAGGTTGTTTTTTGTTGTTGTTGTTGGCTTGTGTGGGTTCTTTATATACTTTGGATATCAACCCCTTTTCTGATAAAAGATTTGCGAATATTTTCTCCCACTTTCCTTTGCTTTGCAGAAGATTTTTTGTCTGATGTAGTCCCATTTGCTAACTTTTTCTTTTGTTTCCCTTACCCTCTAGTAGACGTGATATTCAAAAAGATGTGGCTAAGACCAGTGTCGAAGAGTGTACTGCCTATATTTTCTTCTAGGGTTTTTAGAGTTTCAGTTCTTACATTCAAATCTTTAATCCATTTAGAGTTAATTTTTGTGTATGGTGCAAGATTATGGTCTATTTTTATTCTTTTGCATGTGGCTGCCAAGTTTTCCCAACATCATTTATTGAAGAGACATTCCTTTCTCCATTGTATGTTCTTGGCTCCTTTGTCAAAGATTAACTGTCCGTAGATGTGTGGTTTGATTTCTGAGCTTTCAATTCTGATCCATTGATCTGTTTGTCTGTTTTTATGGCAGTACCATGCTTTTTGATCACTATGGCTTTGTAGCATGTTTTGAAGTCAGGGATTGTGATGCCTCCAGCTTTGTTTTTTCCTCAGGATTGCTTTGGCTATTCGGGGTCTTTTGTTGTTCCAAATAAATTTTTGGATTCTTTGTTCTATTTCTGCAAGGAATGTCATTGGGATTTTTATTGAGATTGCATTGAATCTGTAAATTGCTTTAGGTAGTATGGACATTTTAACTATGGTTATTCTTCTGACCCATGAATGTGGAATATCTTTCCATTTCTTTATATCTTCTTCAATTTCTTTCAATAATGTCTTGTAGTTTTTGGTGTACAGGTCTTTCACCTCTTTGGTTAAGTTTATTCCTGGGAATTTTATTCTTTTTGTTGTGATTGTAAATGGAATTGTATTCTTGATTTCTTTTTCTGCTAGTTCATTGTTAGTATAAGAATGCAACTGATTTTTTAAAATTGATTTTTTACCCTGCAACTTTGCTATAATTGTTGATTATTTCTAATAGTTTTCTGGTGGATTCTTTAGGGTTTTCTATATATAAAATGATATCATATGCAAATAGCAAAAATTTCACTTCTTCCTTTCCAGTTTGTATTACTTTTATTTATTTTTCTTTCCTAATTTCTCCAGCCAATATCTCCAGTACTATGTTGAATAAGGAGTGGTGAGAGTGGGCACCCTTGTCTTGTTCCTGTTCTGAGAGGGATGGCTTTCAGTTTTTCACCATTGAGTATGATGTTGACTGTCAGTTTGTTGTATATGGCCATTATTATGTTGGGGTACTTTCCTTCAATATACATTTTATTGAACATTTTAGCGTAAATGGATCTCAGATCTTGTCAAATGCTTTCTCTGCATCTATTGAGATGATCCTGTGATTCTTATTCCTCCTTTTGTTAATGTGGTGTATCACATTGATTGATTTGCAGATGTCAAACCATCTCTGCATCCCTGGAATGAATCCCACTTGATCGTGGTGTACAGTTATTTTAATGTATTACTATATTCAGTTTGCCAATATTCTGTTGAGGATTTTTGTATGTAAGTTCATCAGTGATATTGGCCTGTAGTTTTCCTTCTTTGTGTTGTCCTTGTCTGGCTTTGGTATCAGGTAATGTTGGCCTCATAGAATGTGTTAGGAAGTGTTCCATCTTCTTCAGCTTTTCAGAATAGTTTGAGAAGGATAGGTGCTAATTCTTCTTTTGAATGTTTGGTAGAATTCTCCAGAGATGCCATCTGGTCCTGGACTTTTGTGTTTTGGGAGGTTTTTGATTCCTGTTTCAATCTCTGTACCTGTGATAGGTCTATTCAGATTCTCTATTTCTTCTTGATTCAGTTTTGGGAGGCTGTATGAGTCTAGGAATTCATCATTTCTTCTAGGCTATTGAATTTGTGGGTGTATAGTTTTTCATAGTATTCTCTTATAATCCTTTGAATTTCTGCAGTATCTGTTGTAATTTCTCCTCTTTCATTTCTAATTTTATTTATTTGAACCTTTCGTTTTTTTTCTTGGTGAGTCTGGCTAAGAGTTGGTCAATTTTATTTATCTTCTCAAAGAAACAGCTGTTAGTTTCATTAATCTTCTCTACTTTTTTTTCCAGTCTCTATTTCATTTATTTCTGCTCCGATTTTTATTATTTCCTTTCTTCTGCTGACATTGGGCTTTGTCTGTTCTTCTTTTTCTACCTCTGTTAGGTGCATTTTTAAGATTACTTATTTGAGATTTTTCTTTCTTGTTGAGGTGGGCCTGTATTGCTATGAATTTCCCTCTTATGACTGCTTTTGCTGCATCCCATAAGAGTTGTTATGTTGTATTTTCATTTTCGTTTGTCTCCAGGTATGTTTTAATTTCCCTCTTGATTTCTTCAATGATCCAGTGTCTGTTCAATAGCATGTTGTTGAGTCTCCACTCAACTGAGTTTCCCAGTTTTGTTTTTGTGGTTGATTTCTAGCTTCATAGCATTGTGGTCAGAAAAAATGGTTGGGATGATGTCAATCTTCTTAAATTTATTGAGGCTTGCCTTGTTACCCAGCATATGATCTATCTTAGAGGATGTTCCTTGGGCACTTGAGAAGAATGTATATTCTTCTGTTTTTGGATGGAAGGCTATCTCTATATCTATTAAGTCCATCTGGTCAAGTGTTTCATTTAAGTCTAATATTTCCTTGTTGACTTTTTGTCTGGATGATCTGTCCATTGAAGTGAGTGGGGTGTTGAGCTCTCCTACTATTATTGCGTTGCAGCTAGTTTCTCCCTTTAGGTCTGTTAATAATTGCTTTAAGTACTTTGGTGCCCCAGTGTTAGGTGCATATACTTTAATAAGCATTATTTCCTCTTGGTGGAATATCCCTTTTATCATTATATACTGCCCCTCTTTTTCTCTCATTGTCTTTTTTAACTTGAAGTCTGCTTTGTCTAACAAAAGTATGGCAACACCTGCTTTCTTTTGTTGGCCATTAGCTTGGAGTATTGTCTTCCATCCCTTCACTCTAAATCTATGTTTGTCTTTGGAGCTGAGGCACGTTCCTGGAGGCAGCATAATGTTGGGTCTTGTTTTTTAATCCATCCAGCTACTCTGTGTCTTTTGATTGGAGAATTCAATCTATTGACATTTAGAGTAATTGTTGTTATATCAGGGCTTAATGCTGCCATTTTAGCTCTTGTTTTCCAGTTGTTCCATGTTTTCACTGTTTCTCTTCCTTTGTATTTCTGACTGCCATTTCATTTTGTTGGTTTCCTGAGGGGTATTTCTCAGTTTCTCTCTTTTTGTGATTTGTTGCTCTGCTCTGATTTTTTGTTTAGTGATTACCATGAGGATTGTATGAAAGATCTTGTAGATGAGATAGTCCATCTTCTCAAAGCCTCTTATCTCCATTGACCTAGATAGGTTCCTTCCCTTTCCTCTCCCCTCTGAGTAATTGCTGTTACAAATTATTCTGTTTTTAATTTTGTGAGTTTGTGGCTAAGTTAAAGTGTTTATAATTACTTTTAAGTTGTAATTGAGTCTCTGCCTCTCTGTTCTGGTAGAAAACTGCAAGTTTCTGATCATGTCTGTCTATTTATATCCTTACTCAGAGCTTTGTAGACCTGTGCCTTTTTGTTGTTGCTGTGATGGCATCTTTAATTGTTTCTTGTAGGGGAGGTCTAAAGGCAATGAACTCCTTCAGCTTTTGTTTATCTGTGAAAGCTTTTATTTCTCCACTGTATTTGAAGGAAAGTTTCACTGGATAAAGTATTCTTGGCTGAAAGTTTTTGTCTTTCAGTAATTTGAATATATCATTCCATTCTCTCATAGCCTGTATGGTTTCTGCTGAGAAATCTGCTGAAAGCCTGATACGATTTCCTTTGTAGGTTATTTTCTTCTGCCTTGCTGCTCCTAATATTCTTTCTTTATCACAGACTTTTGCCATTTTTACTATTATATGCCTTGGAGAAGTTCTTCCAGCACTGACAAAGTTGGGTGTGCAATTAACTTCATTTATCTGTAAATCTGAAACCATCCCCAGGTTTGGGAAGTTCTCAGAAATTATTTCTTTGAACAAGTCGTCTGCTCCTTTCTCCTTCTCTTCTCCCTCTGGAATACCTATAATCCTTATGCTGCTTTCCCTAATTGAGTTGGATATTTCTTGAAGAATTCCTTCATTTTTTTAGAAATCTTAATTCTCTCTTCTCCTCCACCTGTAGAATTTCTACATTTTTATCCTCAAGAAGACAGATTCTTTCCTCCATAAGATCACTTCTATTTCTTAATGATTCTAGATTATTTTTTATTTCATTAATTGTGTTTTTCATATCCAGAATTTCTCCTTGATTGTTTTTTATAGTTTCAATCTCTTTGGTGAAGAGATTAATTTTATTGCTGAGCTCCTTGAATTGTCCTTCCATGTTTTCTTGTAAGTCATTAAGTTTCATTATGATGGCTATTTTGAATTCTCTGTCATTTAGGTTGTATATTTCTGTGTCTTCAATGTTGGTTTCTGGAGAGTTGTCATTTTCTTTCTGGTCTGAGTTGTTGCTACAGTTTCTCATGGTGCTTGACGAGCTATTCTTTGGTCAGGGAATTTGTGTTATTCTTAGGACACAGATTCCTCCTGTTACAACTAGGTGGGAGTAAGAGCAGTGTTTCTGGCCCTGCCCCATCTGTTGGAACCTGTGGGGGTATTATATTATGGGTGCTTGGCCTGGCCTGGGGAACATTCAGGCACTTGTGTGGACTTTGCTTGGCAGGCAGGTCTTCCTCGCTGGGTTAGGGCCACTCTTTGGCACCACAGGGGCACTCTGAGCTCCCCTTCCCCACCAGAAAGTGATCACTAGTGGGCTAAAAGCTGCCACTGACTCTTCCCCCAGCCACCCAGGACATGTTCACTCTTTGCGGGCTCAGCAGGACTGTGACCACTGGTGCAGACCTGGGTGGCATTTGTTCTGGCACTTAGATCTGCTGCGGACTCTGTTTACCATCTGGTCCAGGGTCCGTGGGGCTCTGTGCTTGGTGGGCAGGGTTTCCTCACTGGGACTCAAGCTGGGGCTGCTCCTTGATGGCACAGCAACACGGTGGGCTCCCCCTCCCTGCCAGGAGAGTGACCACAAGTGCTGGCTAAGGGTTACTGCTGCCTCCTCCTACATCACACGAGTGCATGTTCCAGGTGTTTGCCCCAGGTTGGAAAGCATTCGTGTGTGTGCACCGGGCTGCCAGGGGAGAGCCAGGCATGCTCACTTATCTCTACCACTTCCCGGGGGCCCAGTCTGTCCACCCTTAGATGTATAGCTGTGTGTGTCTCTCTGGCGTCTTGTTGTGCTGTGTGGGCTTCCTCCATTGGTCAGAGAATGTCCATTTAGTTGTAGTTCAAAAGGGGGAGAGACAAAGAGAACAGCTCACTCCACCATGTCACTCTCCTGAAATCCAATAATCTTGATATGCAACCAGAGAAAAATGTCACATTACAGAGAATGATGACATGAATGATGGTTGGACTCTATCAAAAACAATGGATACCAAAAGACAATGAACAACATCTTGAAAGTGAGAGAAAAAACCAAACTTCTCTACTTCATATTCTATATCTAGTGAATATATTCTTTTAAAATGTAGGTAGAATAAAGACATTTTCAGGTAAATGACAGCTGAGAAAATACGTAGCCAGAAAAATTGTGCCCTGAGAAAAGTTAAATGCTTCAGCTTAAAGAGAAATGAACCATATGGAGACTTGGATCTATAGAAAGGAATGAGAAGCACAGAAAAGGGCAAATGTGTAAACATAAAAGAATATGGTTTTTCCCTTCTCATTTTCTTAAAAGTCATTTGACTCTTCCAAGCAAAAATAATAACATTTTAAGGTGGATTTTATGATGAATGTAGAAGTAAAAGATGGTACAACAATGACACAAAGAATGAAGGGGCAGACAAATAGAACTATACTGTTATAAAGTTTTACACATGGGAGTGGGACATTGGAAGTGTGATGTGTCAAGTGTGACATGAGAGTGTGAAGTAGGAAACACAATGAAACAGTGTGAAGTATTAGAGGTGAAATGTGAAGTGATACAATATTAACTCTAATGAGCAAAGTTGGAAATCACTGTTCTAAACTCTTTCCTAGATGCTTTGATCTATTTCCAAAGCTTTGAAAGGCATCTCTGTGTTGCAATATCACAAACTTCTAACTCTACTTCAGATCTCTCCCCGGAAATCTAAACTCATATTTACAGTTGTGTACTTGACATAGTATATGGCTCAATGGCATTTCAAACATAAACAAACCCAAATGGAATTCTTGATTTACTCCCTTTCCTCCAACCCACTCCTCTTCAGTCTTTTCTATCTCAGTAAATGACACCACCATCCACCCAGCTCAAACCAGAAATGAAGAGTTGTCGTGGTTTCCTCCATTTCCCTCATTCTCTCCAATCTATTGTATCGATAAGCCTTGTTTCTATCTCTTAAATATATCTCCACCACACTTATCTATGGAAATCCCTATCTAAGCTGCTCCCCAGTTACCTCATAGTGTGAATGATCTTTCAAAAATGCCAGCAGAAGCGTGACACACCTTTGCTTAAATCACCTCAGTGACTTCCCATGACCCCAGGAATGAAATCCATATTTCTACAAGCACCTGAAGATTTAGCCCTGCTTCCCTCTCCTCTCACTTACTGCGCTCCAGCCACACTGCCTGGCTTTTGTTTGTCACTCCCGGGGCTGGGACGAGTGTAAGGTGAGCAACTCACAAAATATCAAAAATCTAAGATAGGATCAGTACCAATGTTATGCCAAACTCTATCGGAGCTTGAGGCAAAAGGAAAAGTCAGTAATGCTGAATTTGTCTCATTGAAAATATTGATATTTCGTTCACGTGTTTTTTTCATTAATTTTGGTGTTGAATGTATCTCATTAAAATATTATTACCTTGATTGCAGAGGTTTTCGGCACCGCCTTGAACTTTGCAAACGAGGTGAGGTGAGCGCCTCACCCTAGTCCCCGCTCTGCTCAAACCACCAAGTTCGTTTCTGCCTCAGGATCTTGGCTCCTTCTTTTCCCTCTGCAGGGAAGCTGTCTTCCACCCATCACGATGGGGTGCTTCCTTCCTGAGCTTCCGGTCTCCCCCAAAAGGACACCTCCGTAGAGAAGGTGATCATCGCATCTCAACACTAATCCCACCATGCCCCTGTTTACGCTTTATCCTGCATAGAACTCTGTTTTTTTCTTAAAAGAGTTTTTCACAAGCTGTAATTATTTGGTTTGCTGATCTGTTTACCCGTCTATTATCTGTCTCCCCACTAGCACATCCTCCTATGAGGTAAGGCGTCTGGCATTATGCTCAGCTCACAGGAGCCACTCAGTACAGACTTTTGAAGTGAATTAATGAATAGGCTGAGTGAGCCCAGATAGAATAATGTTCTGTCCTTCTCTTCCTGCATTGCCTTTTCCCTCCATTATGATCTCCCTCTGTAGCCTCTGACAGGATGAGATCTTCCTAAACAAATGCCCTTGAAGTTTTCTCTCAAAACAAAACACAAAAAAACTTACATGGAAACCAAACCAGAATACAGTGGTGGGGAGGGGGTAGGGAGGAGAAGTGGGTGATGATCCTCTCAGGTCAGCCTCAGGTATTTATGTGTTCAGGATTTATGAATTAGTAATTATTTCCATGATTGCACAAAGGCTTATAGTTATAACTGTTGAATCCAATTAACTACTGAGGCTCTTTGGTATGTTCAATGATTTTTTTTGTTTAATTTAACCACAGAAAGAAACTCTTATTAAAATTTCAATATACAGAACCTGGTTTTTAAGTTTTCCCTTGATGTTTTTCTAAGATAATAAATCTAGTAATGGTTTATTCATTCAATAAATATTTATTGAATGCCTACTATCTTCCAGGCAGTGCTCGCAGGTGCTGGGCACACAGCAGTGAACAAGTCTTTGCTTTATGGAATTTATCTTCTAGTACAGGGCGACAGTAAGCAAGTGAACAATCCGGGAAGAGATATTTGTTCGGAAGAGAGGTGGAGTGGGTGTGAGTGATGGAGGGGACCTATCTTAGGGAGGGGGTCAGGAAAGGCCTCTTTGAGGATGTGACATTTACACAGAGGTCATTAAGACGTTCAGCCTTGAAGTTAGCTTTGTCTTATATTTTACTTCCAGGCAGTCATGGGTCGGCTTCTCTGGAAGCAGATGCTGAAACAGACTTTTGGGTGTATGATGTTAATTAGGGATCAGCACCTGTGAAAGGAAGGGAGGTAGAAGCAGGACCCGGCAGAGGGAGATACTGAAGTTCATGCCTTGCTAACCTGTGTCTATCACACAGGCCTTTAAAAAAAATCACTTTCTGAAGAGCTTTGTTCATCCAAAAGTTAAAATAATCAACACACAGTTAGGTGAGTCACTGAATAAGTATTTAATAAATATCAACTATGTCCTAAGCACTCTGAGAGGGACTGGGTGGGACGGAGAAGCAAGTGGTCTGTTCTCGTGGAGCCCTCATGTCAGAGTAGTAGACATGTGCGTGGAAAATTTCAATTCAACATGGAAACTATATTTAAAAGGGGCTCTTCGAGTGCATCAGAGGGCATGGTTAAATGATTGACCTGAAAGTACACTTCGTAGCTAACTGGCCTGGCAAGCTCGTTGGTATTCAGCCTTCCTCATAAATCAAGCGTTCTACTGGAACACTATTAAAGTTATATTTTGGAAGGGGCAGAAAGTTGATAAACCTGCCCTCACAGTCTCCCAGATCTAGAACATCTTTTCTACACTTTATCATTCAGGACTCTGGGGCGTCGGCTGATTAGTGCTTGGAACATTTGAATGGAAAATGGATGAATAAAACTCTCTTTCGGGTAAGAGAATAAGTGGTGTATTATTTTCCCACTTAAGCCCTCATAGTTACAGCTGTACCCAATGCAGAGACAAGTAATTTCCTCACTCTCAAGGCGTTTCTCTGTAAAGGAGCAATATGTAGATGCTTGGAAGATATTTATATGTTACAACACAGTATATATAATCTATTTGTATTCAACTAATATCTAAAAGCTCTGTTAAAAATGACCAAGGAGACTGACCTTTCCAACCAAAAATAGAACAAATCTGGAAATGCTAAAGAAATGAAAAAAAAGTGAAATAAGAAGTTGAATAGAAAATAGACCTACTGAAGGGAACTGCATAAAATTTGCATTTAGAAAATCCAGAAGCTTTATTTTATTTCATTTTATTTTGAGGAAGATTAGCCCTGAGCTAACATCCACTGCCAATCCTCCTCTTTTTGCTGAGGAGCCCTGAGCTAACATCCATGCCCATCTTCCTCTATTTTATATGTGAGGTGCCTGCCACAGCATGGCTTGATAAGCACTGCATAGGTCTGTGCCTAGGATTTGAACCAGCAAACCCAAGGCCGCTGAAACAGTGTGCACAAACTTAACTGCTACGCCATGGGGCCCGCCCCAAGAAGCTTTATTTTAGAAAGAAAATATATCAAAAATATGGTTATTGTGACTACAGTTGTCCCTTTCTAGGACTCCCCACAGATACAAAAATCCATAGGTGCCAAAGTCTTGTGGTCGGCCCTCTGTGTCCGCAGGTTCCACACCCACGGATTCTACCAACAAATTCTAGGATGCAGAACCCACGGATATGGAGGGCCAACTTTATTAGTTTTCTATGCATTTATTCTTCTTTAGGCAAAAAACATGCACATTGAAGACTTATAGAAATATTTGCAAAATAAAGAGAAATATAAATACTACCCATGGTTGTACAACCGAAAATAACTACACTTGTCTTATAGTCTAATTTCTATGTATCATATTTTTTCATGTAATTAAAAAATTTAGCATCTTTCTATGTCACTTCCTAATGCAGAGGTGAAAGAGGAACTGAAGTTCTAGAACGGAATGGTCACATAGCAGCAGAGTAGCTTTATTTCAGTAGCCGAAAGTTTGAAGGGTGACTTGGCCGTGAAGATTCTAAATTAAATTTTGGCATTGCTAGCTCAATGCACCCCAATCTATGTTTCATCTTTAATCCTATGGGAGAGACTTCATTTATATGCAAACGAGGACAGAGTGAACTTGTGTAGTAAGAACAACTGTACTTATTTAGAGAATTTAGTTTTTAATATGAGTGTGAAGGCAGTTTGGGAACAAAAACCTTGTTATTTGAATTGTTTTATCTTCTAATCCCTTCCTCCTTGGGTGCCTTCCTGAGTTAGGCATGCTTTTACTGTGAACCCCATTGAGCTCACTCCTGCCTGGGAAGCTTGAAGCAGATCATCCATTGTCTGGCGAAATTTGTCCTCAGACTGAAATAATATGCCCATTTGCCAAGCAATGTACAATTTGTTTTCTTCTCCCCAAAGCCCCAGGGCATGGTTGTATATTCTAGTCGTATGTCCTTCTGGTTCTTCTATGTGAGCTGCCGCCATAGTGTGGCAACTGACAGATGGGTGGTGTGGTTCTGCAACTGTGAAACGAACGTGGGCTACCAAAGTGGTGAGAGTGCTGAACCTTAACCACTAGGCCATCAGGGCTGGCTCACAATATACAATTTCAGGCTATCTTAGATAAAGGGGACATGTTAAAAACACACACGCAGAACATGTTCCCATGGCTTTTTGAGACCATTGTTGAGGAAGAAAGATTTTACCTGCAAGTATGTTTGACTGTTTGTCAACCCTCTAATATGCTTGGGCAGGATCCTAAGACTGCGTATTCACCTCTGTGTCTTTCCTGGGATGACACGTTTGATATGCGATTTCTGCATGAGGAACTGCAAAGCACAGAAATCAACAAAGTTTTCCAAGGCGGAAGGTGGATTTTGTGTGATGACATTAGAGTTCAATCTGAGACCTTAGCAGGAGACTGTAACAAACTCGCTTTGTAATGTGCTGAATGAAAACCTTTTTATCTGACAGGTACAAAGCTGCTTTTTTTTTTTTTCCTTTTTTCTTTTGGTCTCATAGCAATGATTTAAGTCCAGGAAATCACTTTTCCTGGAAAGCACGTTCCCAATTAATATCTTTCCCTATGACATCATTTCTTTGTTGTCACAGGAGAAAAGTCAGTCATAAAGCAGATCACCATAAAGTCAGTGCTGCCCTTATCTTCATTACGTGAGGAATAGAATTTAACGTTTGAGTTGAACTTTTTAATGTTTGAGTTGATTTTTTGTTGTTTTTGAACAGTGTGATGTGGACCAAAATAATAATGAAATGCTAAAGATTTGGTTAAAGTAGACTAGATTGATTACCGTATATACACTATCATTTAGGAAGCACATTTATGAGAGTACTAATCCTCCTTAGTAAATGGTCACCGGAGTCAAAGTCTAAAATATAGTTGGGTCTCTCTATTTCTTGGGCATGTTATACATTTATGGAAAGGGAGGTGCCTCTGTAATGCACACTAAAAACTGAGTGGAAGCCATCACTTTAGAATAATGAGATTATAATTATGCTAAAACTCAAAAGTCTCATCTGATTTCCATTGACTTGTACGTAATTAGGAGTTTTCAATATTTCACAAGCTGAGAGGGTCAGCAGGTGACATATAGGTTAATTTGCTGACCTCGGGGATTTTGGAAATGATGCTCCTGGAGGTGTGGAGATTGAGTCTAATTCTCACTGAGTTACCAGCATCCTTCCCCAACATCCGCATGTGCAAGTACATACATCCTCCAACACTCTCGACAAGACCATTGGCCCCGGTAGCTTCAGTCAGGCATCACACTTAGGCAAATGTGAAAAAGCTTCTCTTTGTCCCTGCTCTTCATTGTCAGTTATTCCAAAGAGAAATGAAGATTTAACAATAGAAATATAATACGGGTTTAAAAGTCTTGTTTCATGCTGAAAGTCAGAGCCTTGGGTTTTGGACCTTAGCCATCATACTGTATAGATGTAAAGGCAAGTCAAAATCTGACAATGAGTACTTCCCCTTTGGTTGTGAACATACTGAATTACGTCAGCGCCCCAAGCATCTACAGTTTTCAGGCATGTCACATGCGTGTTCCCACCATAAGGAACAAAATCTTGGAACAGAATGTTGACTTTGTTTTCAGACAGTTCAGATGCTATCAAAAAAGGATAATAAAGATTTTAATTGCACATCTGTTTGACTACTTGCCAACCTTCTGAATAACCTTTCAGGACTTTGAGGCATTTTGGTTTAAAGGTACATTAAATGATTTAAAAAATGGGATGGTTAGAGACTATATAAGAGGCAATACTTCATTGTTATGACTTGGAGAATGAAACTGGAATAAAGTCTCAAGGTATTTATTCTGGAATTCTCGACGTTGAGAATATAAATGCCATTCAACCTGACACTCAGGCTGAAATATGTCTCCTGGCATGAGCATCCTTGCCTGCATGTGCATGCCTACGCTTTGGGCTAAGGAATGCCCATTCATTGAAAAAGCAATTGCAGGCTCGTGCCAAGTATAGGGCACTGCTCTATGCACTTTGAGAATACTACAGTAGAGAGTTTCATGTCTAATAATTGGATTTATGAGGATTTAAGTCTGGAGGAAGGATGGTCACCACCATTACAGCTCTACCTCTCGCTGCAGCTTTATTTTCAGAAAAGCAGGTCTCCTTCTCCATTTCTAAGACCTGAAGAGGAAATTCAGTTTTATTGTCACAGACCTGGATTGACGGCAGATACCGTCTGTTGCCTAGTCAATAGCTAACTCACGTCTTCCTTGCTAACAGAAGCCTACATGGGTGGAAATGTGCACAGGGAAGGGGAGCCCCTTCCAAACTCCCAGGGCTTCTGGGAAATGCTCCCTCCTTCTTTCCCTCCCTCCTCCTTTGCAACTGTAGCTGGGACAAGACAAGGCAGACTCACTGGGGCGATCTAGGGTTATTTTTTTCTTTTTGTTCATGGAAAAGCTTATTCTTCGTGAGTATTTTATTATCACTTCCAAGGAGATAGTTCAACCTTGGGGAAATTGGCTTCTACTTGAAATGAATAAATATCTTTCAGGTTCCATCAGCCCTCTTTCGTCATTCCCCAGTTCCTAAAGGGGACTGAGGTTTGCACCGAGTGTTACACGACCTCGGAGCTTTTGCCTTAACACACTCAGCTAATGAGCCTTTTCTTGGCCTGTGTGTATTAGCTCACCTCCATATTTGAATAGATGTGTAATTAATTTTTAAGTGTTCTTCTTGATTCAGTCTCAGAGCTAATGATGTTGAGGATAAAAATATTTCTTCTAAAATGAAATTCATGCTGTCCAGCAGTTCTTCACTATCTGACTTCTTGCAGCTCATTTCAAACTCAGTCATTTAAAGTCTCCTTGTCCTCATTTGAGCCTGTTTTCAAGGAGCAATCTCAGAGGGACACTTTCATAGTGACCCTAACTTATCTTACCTGTGAAGCCCAAAGCTTCCAATTTAGTGGACTCTGTTTATATGTATTTATATACATTAGCATAATGTTCTCCACGACTTCTTGGCCCTTAACATTTTCTCTGAAAGTTTGCTGCTTTCTTGAGATTGCTGTGTAGAGTGTATGTAGGCATTTATTATAGTCCTTTAAAATTAAAGTACAATTTATACTGTTAACATCAAAAGTGTAGTTGGCACACTAATCCTATTATCTTTTTATTCGAGAATAGAGGATAATAGGAAAAAATAAGTAACAAACATTATTAAAGATACCTAACACTCCTGCCTACGTATTTATTTACTAGCAATATCTTCAGAGCAACAGGACCACGTTAGCCTGCAGCAGTGAAGTCATACCAAAGGGGGGATTCTTTTCTGTTCCTTTCCTTGCACCAAAACTTTGAGCCAAGTATTTCTTCCAACTACTCCTTAAATTGTTACTATTTACAGTCAAACCTTGATTACCAGTGCTAATGGTGGCAGATAATTTAAGAGTGTTCCTGATCCAAAAATAACTTAGATTTAGCTTTGAAATGCATTTTCGTGCTTTAATTTTAATATGGGATAATTAAGATTCATAATATTTCACACAACATGCTGTATCAAGTTTGATTATTTAAGGAAGTTAAGTAAGCTGAAAAGGGGTAGTAATGTGTTAAGAGTGTGGACAAGATCAAGCATGCCTGGATTCACATCCAGGCTCTGCCATTGGCGAGATAGGTGACCTTAGCTAAGTTGTGAAACCTGGCATGGTGATAGTACTTACCTAATGGGATATTTGAAAAGATTAAAAGAGATAAAAGCATATCATCACTTAGCACGGTCCTCAGTACATTGTAAGCTCCCAAATGTTAGTTGTTATTTGAATAAGTGTCAACTATTGGATGTATGTATTGGATTTCAAAAGGTTATAGACTAGGTTTCCTGTCAAAATCTTTTTTTTTTTTTTTATTAAAGATTTTATTTTTTCCTTTTTCTCCCCAAAGCCCCCCAGTACATAGTTGTATATTTCTTGTTGTGAGTTCCTCTAGTTGTGGTATGTGGGACGCTGCCTCAGCGTGGTTTGATGAGCAGTGCCATGTCCACGCCCAGGATTCGAACCAACGAAACACTGGGCCGCCTGCAGCGGAGCGCGCGAACTTAACCACTCGGCCACGGGGCCAGCCCCAAAATCTTTTAAAAATATATTATTAAAGACTTTGGAACGTACGGTATCAAGGATAAGAAACTAGACTACTGCCGAGAAGTGTAAACTAAGAATTACATGAGTACTTCTCTGTATCAGCAAGGCTAAATGTGGGTCAAGTTGGAGTCAATGTGGGGCCCACACATTTTTAAGTGTTTTATAATTGTTTCAAAGGCAGGCGTACACATGGATGTTGTCAACTTTGCAAAGAGAATGAAGAAACTCTAGGAATCTCTAGTAGCATTTATTTTAGAAAGTTAACAGAAGGCTCTGTGAGTGTTTTGACAGTGAGATAGACGGATGAGCTCCAATGTGACAAATACAAACAATGCATTTCTCAATGACACATATAAAAGTGAACTCACAGCTTTGATCCAGGGCAGGCAGTCTGGCAGTTGTTGTCTTCCTTAAAGCTGCCGAAAAGGCCCAGGAAAGGCTGGCATGAGGGGGAGGGATCCTTAGGCAACGCAGAGCTCAGCCATCTCCTGTAGAATCACTGCACATTGAAACCTTAGGAAAGACATAATGAATGCAGACCAGGTCCAGAGAGGGCAACTAACATGCTCAGGAAGCTAGAAGGGCATGTGTAATACGAAACTCCAAAGCAGAGTTTCTATCAACAGAGATTAAAGCCTTAGAACTCTTGAACCTGGAAATGTGAATGTGGAGAGACACCAAACACATGACAAAATTATGAAATATGAAAATGGACTTATTGATTAAATTTTGGTCTATTAGGATGGGGGGGGACACCTCCTGAGGCTTGAAAGAGATCATTTAATACATAGAAAGAAATATTTTTCATAGCAATAATGCGTATATGGAACTTATTAAATCAAACAAATAAAAATATGTAAGTTTAAGAAGGTAATAACAGATTATAAGATTAGAGCTTCAGAACAGGTTATTTAGACAAAAGAAGGAAGTTTAACTTAATGATGACACCATAGTTAGGAACTCCAACCTGTATCTCTCGTGGTTTCATTTTAAGAAAGTTAGACTGAATTGTCCATCAGTCTGATCCAGTAAGGCAATTTCTCCATTTTTTTCTATTAGTCAATTTGGTAAAGATCTATTTGAATACATTTTTTAATTGAAGTGCAATATGCATATAGAAAAATGCACAAATCAAACTGACAGTTTGATGAATTAGCACAAAGTTAACACACTCATGTAACTACCTCCTAGGTCAAGAAATAGAACACTACCAGCATCCCCGAAGCCCCAGTGGGCACTTTCCCGAATGCCTTTCCCTTCCTGCCCGACAAAGGTGACCTCTCTCGCAGCCTTCAGCACCGTAGATTAGGCTTGCTTGGTTTTGAGCTTTTAATAAAACAGACATATAGTATATATTCTTGTCTTTCTGGCTCCTCGACTTAAAATTATGTTTGTGAGATTCATTCGTATTGTTGTGTGCAGTGGTAGTTTATTCATTTTCGTTGCTGATTATTATTCCTTTATAGGAATATACCACAATTTTTTAATAATTAATTATGGACTTTTGGATTGTTTTCACTTTGGGGCTGTTATAAGGGAAGCTACAATTGCTATCTTGTACATGCTTTTGGTGCACTTGTGGATGACTGTCTGTTGAGCGTACACCTAGGAGCTGAATTACTGGGGCACAGATTATGTCTGTTAAAGTCAGGTTTTGAAAAAACCGGAAAATTGCACAGCCTTCTTCCCCACGTTGACTCCTTGACGTTTTCTACATGTTGGAAACTCACTTTTCTGCTAAATGAAGCAAGGGGCCAACTTTTACTCCTGAATCACTACTAAGAAGAGGAACAGTTTTGAAGGTGCCAGGTGTTGTGGCATGTTGAGCAGTTTCTGACCCTTAGAATTTGGTAACTCTCTGGATCTGCTGCTGCTTTCACGCCACTTACCTTCCTCAGACCACAAGATTTGCTTTCACACTTGGATAACCTACTTTTCATTAGCAGCTTTAGAAATAGTTTCCATTCGTCTGGAATTTGTAATGTCTAGAAGTGGATTTCAATATTTTCCTTTGCCAATAGGTGCTGCTGCCTAATGAAGGATGAATTTCACTGAAAATTGAGGTAGGGTTGGCTCCTACACTGCTTTATTAATGCTAGATGATCAGACTTTTGGAAATAGCACATATAGAAGCCCTCCCTTTTCCATGGTTTCACTTTCCATGGTTTCAATTACCCCTGATCAACTGCAGTCCTAAAATATTAAATGGAAAATTCCAGAAATAAACAATTTGGAAGTTTTAAGTTGCTCCCCATTCTGAGTAGTGTAATGAAATCTCATGCTTTCCCATTTCCTCCCTCGGGGAATGTGAGTCATCCCTTTGTCCAAGGTATTCACACTGTATGTGCTACCTGCCCCTCATTTAGTCACTTAGTAGCCCTCTCAGTTGTGGTGTCAGGTTTGGTATAGGGTTCCTTACTATCCAAGGTTTCAGCCAGCCGCTGGTGATCTTGGAAAGTATTCCCTGTGGATAAGTAGGGACTACAGTACTGTACCCTGCACCCAGGAGTCAGTCAAGGCCTTGGAGTAGGAGGGATGGATGCCATCTTGTTATTGACTGTTTGAATATAACTGAAGTGCTGCTTTTTGAAAATACTTAACATCCTTAAAACAGATTGAGTTGGCACCTCTTAGTTGGGGGTGTCTGACTTCCACAAGATTGCTATGCCTTGAGCACTCCACAGTGTTCATTTAGCCTTAACATTGTGAGTGTTTAAGATATAGAAACATGTTGCCAAATTTAATTTTATGTCTGTGATTTTTGAGCACATACGAAGTGCTTTATATATATTATCTCATTCAATTTTTAAGCAGCCCTGTGAGTTAGATACTACTGTGATCTTGTTTGATGGATTGGACGATGGAGGGTTACAGAGGTTAAGTATCTTTCCCAATGATAGGTAAGTGGCACCAGTTGGTGGCAGAATCAGAACTCAAACCCAAGTTTGGCAGACTGCTACTGAAATTGTGAGCCACTTTGTATACTGTCTCCCTGCTCTTGGTTCCCTTCTCTACAGTTTTGGTCTTTCACTTATGATAAATCTAGTCTTGCTTCTTGCTTAATAACTTGGTGGACTTTAGCCCTCTCTCCCACAGGACCATCATTTACCACATTCATCATTTCTGTCTTCCGTAGGGTATTGCCTCAGAGTTCTCTCAGCCGAGAAGGTTGACGCTCCCTCTGTTCCCAATTCTATCAGATTAGAGTCTGGCACTTTTGTGCAAGGGCGTATCCATTATGTAAGTTCATCTCTAAAGGCTTCTGTTTATTGGTCGATAATTTAGACTAGGGCTTATTCAGGAACGACCCTGCAAACTATAGCATGTTGATGGTTTGTGGTAACAGAGTTATTTTCCCTGGCATGTGAATACCTGAGAACGATGAATGATATTAAGTGGAAAAAAACAGAACATAAAGTGGTACGCAACAGCTAATTCCAATACAGAATTGTGTGCCCATTAATAAAGATTGGAAGATAATTCTCACAAAGCTGGTATTAATCGTTTCTTATATTCGTCATTGTGTGCTAAGTTGCTTGAGTTAACAGAACTAATAAATAACAGGTTGACTTGGAAAAGTAATGTAAAAATAATTGAAGGAGAACATAAATCAAGGATTGTAAGTTGGAATTACAATAAATACCTTTTTTGGATCACACTTTACAGTTTATAAAGGGTATTTGTGTGTATTTTCTTATTTGAGTGTCATAACACACTTGGAAATAGAAAACAGGTATTATTTGTCCCATTTTACAGATGAAGCATCTGAGGCTCAAAGAAGTTGTTTGACTTCTCCCAGGTCACCAATGATAGGACAAAGATTCATGCCCAGATTTCCAGACTCCAGGTTAAAGTTCCTCTCATCATAACATGTTGCCTTCTTTTCACCAGAGGGCAAAGCCCCCAGGATTAGCCACACAGCAATAAGTCCTCTTGTCACGTGATGTCCACTAAACTCTAAAACCAAATCAACACTTCCGAACCACATCTCCAAACCCTCCTAAGAAATTCTGACCAATTATGTACCTCTAAACTAAGCAAACAAAATCCCAACTCCGTAAACTATAAGTCGTGGAGAAAAAAAAGACGTAATGAGACCTGAATGAAATCTTCCTTAATCCATCCTTTTGGGCAATAAAATAAATTCTTGAATGTACAGTAGGTTTCATCTTCTTTTTTAAAAAAATTGTTTTTAAAATTTTTAATTGTGGTAAAATACGCATAACATTTATTAGCTTAATTTTTAAGAGTACAGTTCAGTAATGTTAAGTATATTCACATTATTACACAATCAGTCTCAAAAACTCATTTCATTTTGTAAAACTGAAACTCTGTATTCATTAAACAATATCTCCGCATTCTCCCCTGCCCCAGCTTGTGGCAACCACCATTGTATTTTCTGTCTCCATGAATTTGACTAGTCTAGGTACCTCATATAAGTGGAATCATACAGTATTCATCTTTTTGTGACTATTTCACTTAGCGCAATGTCCTCAGAGATCATCCCTTGTAACACGTGTCAGAATCTCCTTCCTTTTTAAGGCTGAATAGTATTCCGTTGTGTGTATATACGACAGTTTGCTTGTCCGTTTATCTACTGATGAACACTTGGATTCTTTCTACTCTTTGACTATTGTGAATAATACTGCTATGAACATGAGTGTACAAATATTTCTTTGAGACTCTGCTTTCACTTCCTTTGAGTATATATCAGAAGTGGAATTGCTGAATCATGTGATAATTCCATTTTCAATTTTTTAGGGAACCATCACACACTTTTCCATAGGAGCTACACTATTTTACATTTCCATCAACAGTGCACTAGTGTTCCAATTTCTTCACATCTTCACTGATACTTGCAATTTGGGGAGTTTTTCTTAATGGTAACCATGATAATGGAGGTGAAATGGTATCTTATTGTGGTTTTGATTTACTTTTCCCTAATAATTAGTGATTCTGAGCATCTTTTCAAGTGCTTGTTGGCATTTGTATATCTTCTTTGGAGAAATGTCTACTCCAGTGCTTTGCCCTTTTTTTTTTTTCCTGAGGAAGATTAGCCCTGAGCTAACATCTGTGCCAATCTTCCTCCACTTTACATGTGGGTTGTCACCACAGCATGGCCAATGAGTAGTGTAGGTCTGTGCCTGGGATCTGAACCTGCAAACCCAGGCTGCCAAAGTGGAGTGTGCCAAACTTAATCACTATGCCATGGGGCTGGCCCCATGCTTTGCCAATTTTTAATTGGGTTGTTTGGTTTTTTGTTGTTGAGTTATAAGAGTTCTTTATATATTCCGGGTATTAACACCTTACCAGATATATGATTTGCAAATATTTTCTCCCCTTCCATAGGTTGCCTTTTAACTCTGTTGATTGTGTCCTTTGAAGCACAAAATTTTTTAATTTTGATGTAGTCACTTTCTCCTTAACCAGTTTTTGGCTTGTGTTCCCTTTGAGAAATCAATAAAATAAATAGACCTCTTGTTTTCAACAAGCCCTCTTATTTTCTCCCCAGAAAAACAAAACATATATGCATTCAAATAAAATCCCACATGCCATCTCATGAGGTTTTCTGATTCCCTGGCATCTATCTGAGGAGCTCCAGGGTAGTTTCTGTCATTTGACTGTTCAGTTTATGATGACTCTGCTGGGGTTACGGACAAATGCTGGGTCCTGGAGAGACATCTCCTAGTCTTCTGTGAGCTGAATCTAGACCTGCTGATCTCCAGCCCTTGTATTTCCTCTAGAGGGAGAAAATTAGACCTGCAGTTCTTGCAGTGACAGGAATTTAACTAGAGTGGCCGAAAGGGAGGCACAGATTTGGTAGGTGGTCACTGAACTGTGTGCAGGTGTGGAGTGGGGATGTTAGGAGAGGGGGCAGGTAGGAGTAGTGCTGCCTTTTAAAAAGGTGGCTGCTCCTAAGGAGATGCATCAGTCAAGGTCCAACCAGAAAAATGGAAACCGTTGTGAGCATTTAAAACAGACAGAATTTAATTCAGGGAATTGGTTTCACAGGAGATGGAAGACTCTGAAAAAATCAACCAGGGAACAGACTGTCCACCCAGAGTCTTGTCTGAAGCAGAAAAGTAGGGGGATAATAGTCCAAAGCAGAAAGGAAAGGGAAGAAACACACTGGCTTCTACCTCCTCCAACCAGTGTCTCCCATCAGCTGAACCCTGACAGAAGCCAACAGACTTGGGAACACGGGAGACAGAGCAGAGTAGGGGAAGGACAGGGCATCAGTCTAAGACAGACAGGCCCAGGAAGGTGAGGTATCCTTGGGACAGATGCAACAATCCTTTTCTACTTTATTTGGAGGATCTTGGCTGTTTTCATGCATGTCATCTGCTAGTCTTGGCAGTGCCCCTTGAAATCTGCTGACTAAGCTTCATGGATTAGGCTGATGTCAGTTGGAAAGGACATGACTGTCCTCAGGTTTGTCCAAGGCTGTGAAATTTTGGGACTAGTATAAATGGTACAGATGGAAGACAATGGAGGAGTGAACAGCCCAATGGCCAAACTCATGACCTTGGCTGAACAATGCAATTAGGTAATTTATGGAAGCAAGCCTGGCTTGTTGGTTTGGGAACGTCAAGAACAGGGTGTCTTCTGAAGGCATCCAAGGAGGGCAGGGTGAGGAATTTTGTTATTAGTCATTTTGAAATGGATTTCTTCTGCACACAATGAAGACAAAAGATTATTTTTATTTTAAGTATTTATATATATATTTCCTTACATATAGCCCTTAAATAGAGTGAGCCGCAATGACTTGGAGAAAAACACTACAAAAATCAACATTATACTTTTAAGACATTATAAAGAGTGTACAGAAGTGTAAGAGAGGAAAACAGCTAGAAAAAAAAAAGAGTAGAGGGAGAGAGCAAGGTACTTTTTTTTTTTTAAAGATTTTTTTTTTTCCTTTTTCTCCCCAAAGCCCGCCGCTACATAGTTGTATATTCTTCACTGTGGGTCCTTCTAGTTCTGGCATGTGGGATGCTGCCTCAGTGTGGTTTGATGAGCAGTGCCATGTCCGCGCCCAGGATTCGAACCAACGAAACACTGGGCCGCCTGCAGCGGAGCGCGCGAACCTAACCACTCAGCCACGGGGCCAGCCCCAAGAGAGCAAGGTACTTTTAAGAGAAAAGGGAAGAGGTAATGAGAGAGTCTGGGCCTTAAATAGAAGATAGAGAAAAATGAGAGACAATTAAGAGAAAGGGGAAGGGAGGTTAAAGAGAGGCAGAGGAATTTTGAAGGGAGCTTTAGTGGAGGTCAATTGTCAGGTATATTAAAGAAGACACTTAAAACTTTGATTCTACAGATCCTCAATTTTCACAACTCTTGTCCCTCTGATCCTTAATCTGTGAGCCACCTGCTTCTTGCACTCAGCCAGGATGAACCAGTATGGTGGTAGCAGTGATTAAAACATTGAGTTAGCAAATGGTCTCAGCCCTGAGGTACCCCTGCCCTTGCTCCCTGAAGCCTCAGCCTCATCTTCAGGGACCACCCCCAACTCCTCACCATCCAACAGCCAAAGGTCTTCAGATCTCTGCTCCCAGGCGTCATGCTGACTGGTTGGCAAACATTTTGAATATTGTGCCTATTTTAATGGGGTTTTCACCACACCCAGCACAGAAGACTTATTCTCTGGGTTCAAGCTGTATATCAAAATATTGTCATCCCATAGGCTGGAAGAAACTGGAACACGAAATAGATGTAGTCTGAAGGCCAGATGTTCCCTGACTCTGGCCTAAATGAAAGAGAAAAATTCAGTTAAAATTACAGATAATTCCCAGACATGAGCTTAACTTTGAAGTTAGATTGATAACTCTTCTGGGACACCCTGCCTACTAGAGGGCTGAGGTTAACGCAAACATTTCAGTTGAACATAGAACTTGGGCCGTTATTATGTCTAAACAGCACCCTGACCCCACCTTATCTGATGATAGGCTCTGTTTAAAGGATTCAAGCTATTGATCAAATCCCTCAAACAGAAATTTACTCAACAGAGTTCCAGATCTGAAAAAAGCATATATGAAGAGTTAGAGCACAGGTTGGTTGGGGTTCAAAGGCCCCAACCAAATTTCGGCACGCCTTGATGCGTTTATTTGGTTTTGGCCAGTCACCTTTTTCCTCTGCTGTTAGTCATGTATAATGAGTAAAAACTTACAGTGATCAGTATTTCGGTAGAATCAAAACCCACCATTCAGATAGGGTCACACCTCCCCAGCGCTAGGATTTTTGAGATCTTGAATCTAAACTTTTAGTCCTTTTGTTCCCCCAGGACATTATCACTCTTTTTACCAGATTGTCCCAAATTCACTTTAAGTATAAAACTAAGTATTGCAAAAAAAAGGTCTGATAATGGTTACATACTACCTAGGAATTTTAGTTTACTTACTACTTCCTTTTTCTTCAATGAAACCTTTTTCCTCTGGTCAGGCAGTTCTGTTTTCTGTCTGTGCTGTGGTAGTATGAGAGAAATCTTGAACTATGTTTTCTCACGTACAAAGAGTGACTTCGTGTTCCAGAGAGAGCTGAAATTGGCCTTTTCACCCCAGCATAGACACACAGGCCTTATGAGAGCTGTCTCCAGGTGTGAAACATCCTTTCTGGAGACTCTTGGCGGGAGCAGCAGTTTAGGGCTATTTCCCAACCACTGTTGTGAGGGTGACATTTGTACCAGTCAAAAAGAAATTCCAGGAGCACAGTCTGACTGCAGGTATGCTGCTTCCATGATATTTACTTGAGGGTCTTCTCTCTCAAGCCCATCGGCCAACCTGCGTAAACATTTACTGAGCCTTCTCCCAAAGAATGAGCTGATTGAAAAGTCACCTTGTTCTGTCCTCCTGCAAGGAGATTTTTGGAGGGACAAACTGAGGGACAATCAACCACAAACAACCTCTATACAACCTGAGCCTGACTCCTGTGCATTAATTGCGTTGCTCTTTCTGGGAGGAGAGTGAAAGGAGGAAGTCTCTTCAGCCTGAAAATGACAAGACACTGAGAGCCACCGGGAGATTGCGCTGTAGAAATGGCTCTGGCTGTGCGTTTAGCTGTGCATGTCTCAGATTAGCAGGTTTCACTGGTTTTTGTGAGTCCTGGGCTTCCACAGAGGAGGCCCTGTGGAGAGAACAGCTAAAGTTTGCCCCTGAGATCAGAAAGCAAGGTTGTCTAGGCTAAGGTTTCAAAGTACTGACTTTTATTACGTTTTAATGACCAGAGCCATATTTTATTCACAGAACTCAAGCTGAGCACCCTGGAGTTAGTGAAACACAAGGTTTCCATTTTACACTCAGGCCAGGCTACGAAAAAGTTTGAAATAGAAGGAAAATTTTGGGATTGAGCATCCTCATTAAAAAATGAACAAAAGATTTGCTGAACACTGACAATAAAATATGTAGGGTAACATATGTATTATGAAGCCTTCGATGGTTTATGTTGAATATGTCAATAAGGTACGTTTCCTTTGCCAGAGACTTAACCTCACTCTCTTTTTTTTTAAGATTGGTAACATCTGTTGCCAATGTTCTTTTTTTCTTCTTCTCCCCAAACCCCCCACTAGATAGTTGTATATTCTAGCTGTAGGTCCTCCTGGTTGTGCTATGTGGGACGCCGCCTCAGCATGGCCTGACGAGTGGTGCCATGTCTGGGCCCAGGATCTGAACCGGTGAAGCCCTGGGCCATGGAAGTGGAGCACACAAACTTAACCACTCGGCCACGGGGCCGGCCCCAGAGACCCAACCTGTCTTGAACTTGTATTTCCAGACCTCACAATCCACCTCTGGTAGAAATATAACTCTCCCTGGAATTCCTCTCCAACTTTGAAAGTTTTAGAACGGTCTGTGTCTTAACTTTTTCTTTCTGAAAAAGAGAGAGAGAAGCATTGGGTTGTGCTCTATTTCTACATGTAATCTGGAAAGATTGAGGGAGGTTCTAATTCATTTTGTAGGAAAGAATGAAGAAGAATTTAATTTCCTCTTTACCCTGCTGCTCAATGCAAGTAATGATAGGGGGTGATTAACTTTTATGCTCCTGAAGCTTTTTCACATGAAAGTCATTTTCAAAGAAACAGCAAGTAATCCTGGTAATTTAGCGTTTGTTTGAGGCACTTTCAAAGTGACCTCTGTATTTTGGGGGAGATTAGGACAACACCCATGGCGGGTGAGACTCAGATGTAGAATTGGCATCCGGTTGTGAAAGATTTGTCTGTAAATCCACCTTGAACTCTCTGGCCAAAAGACAAAGCCCTAAGTGTGGCCAATGTTGACTTTTCTCTTTGTTTTTTATGTTTTGCAGCTGTTCCTAAAGATCAAAGGACACCTCTGGAAGGAGACCCTCAGGTTAATGATGAAAACACTTGTTCAATGTCAATTCAGCATCATCGGTTTTCCATGATCTGCCTGAATTCAGGGTCTAATTCTTGTGTATTTAGCAGGTTCTCTATAATTATGGAGTGAATAAATGAATGAGTAGAGAGAAGGGAATATGAATGATATACTTCCTAATAGCAGATAATCCAAAAGCCATTTTCTTAGACATTGCAAAGCATTATATGATTTTTTTTCTGTTGTAGATTTACTTCCTTAATTACATTTGGTTTCGGTTAATACTAAAATTCATGTTTTCTAGTGTGTTCACACTAATTATGTGAATTTACAAGCCTAGAGCGTACTGAACAGCAAGGAGACATCAAGAGTAAACTAAAAATGTTCCAGTGATAATTCTTAAGTGGGTAATCCAGTTAATTCTTCTAAGCGCCAGCATATGTTACCTATACGTTTCACCAACTCCTGCTCTCTCCTAAATATTTAAATTTCAGTGGAAGGAGCGACTTTATATGTACAGCTTGTACACTGTCAATGCTTTGCCTGAAAAAAGGAGAGGTTTAATTTCAAATATTTTCAAACTATTTTTTGTAGATTCCTTTACTCTTGAAACACTGCAATTCTGGAGATTCATCTAATTCTGGAGATGACAATAGGTCCCATTCTGAAGTTTCAATTTTCTTATTTTTGAAGTGGAAATAAACAGATGGTTGTGAGGATTAAAGGAGATAATCCACATAGATTTGGAAAGTTCCCAGCTCACTATAAATACCCAACACTATTGGGTAACTTCCTTGTTACTACTGTTACATGCTCTGTAGAGTAAATTAGTGTCGACTTTGGCTTTCCTGTGAAGCTGTTAGTGGTTGGGATATCTTCACTGATACTAAGCTCACAGGCTAGTGATTTGCAAACTTTTCACCTAAAGAGCTCTTTATGATTTGTAGCACACTAAATGAACACCTTTTATTAAGTAACTAAAAAAATTAATCAAAGATACTTAACTGCCAATTACAGCTTCTGATTGACATGACATAATCCATAATCAGTGGTATAATAGATTGATGTAATTCCAGCTGTTTAGCAAATTAATACACACTTCCCTTTAGGCTTTAAAAACTATGATTTCTATTAGCTCAAAGACTCTCATTATTACCTACTGTAGACACAGCTATATTTAAAGACCATGATTTATGTGCTGTTTTGTATTTCTCTGGGGCAGAATGTTGCACAGAAAGGGGTACAGCAATAGGTAATTCAACTACTTTATTTAGCAGATCAGTAAACTGAGGCCCAGGGTAGTGATGTGATTGCTGATGTTAGTTAGAGGCAGAGTTGGGACTAGGATCAGATCTTCTAATGCCAAGAACTATATTTTTCCCAAGGTAGCACATGAATTCCACATAAGGGGTAACTAAATCATCCTTTGATATTTGAGGGCATTTTTATCCAGAAGGAAGAGATTTAAACTTCTTTGCCCATAATGAAGATAATAGCCAACAATTACTGAGTTGTTCCTATGTATCAGCCACAATGCTAAGTGCTTCATAGGTATAATTATATTAAATATTCACAGCAACTTTATAAGGTAGGTACTAGTCTTATCCCTATTTTACAATTGGGAAAGTAAGGCTCAGAGAGGTTAAGAACTCAGACTGTAAATTGTGAGCCAGCATTCCAAGTCAGGTGGCCCTGACTCTAGAGTAGTCTAGATCCTCCTCTTTGACCACTCCACTGACCTGCCTCCACACACCTGATCCCTGTGTCAAAAGAGATGGAAGACAATGTCCAGTGTCTGTGGCTGCTTACTTCAAGAACTTAGGACAACTATGTAAATGAAGACAAAGCCATGGATTCCAGGCTGGAAAAGCCAAGGAACTTTTACCTATCCTGTGTTCATGGTCTGCATTCTTAGCTCAAGCTACTTGTAAGTGTAATATTGGCTCAATGGAAGCCCAGTGAAAATGTGGCTTCATCACATTATCATATTTCGCATTTCATCAGTGAAAATCTTTCTTTACTCCTGCACATTTAACTGACAAATTTAACCATTCAAGAACCAAGAATGGGACTGGGGAGATCATAAAATTACCCAAAAAACAGTCATAAAGCCTATGTCCATGTATCTCTTTATTTGGGAGAG